>NW_024582843.1:361883-401421 GCF_018398535.1 Haplochromis burtoni | reverse complement strand
AAAAAAAAAAAAAAAAAAACCCAAAACAAAACAGAAAAACAGAAAGAAGTTACATTATTTGACAGTTTAGGGTTACAGCTGGTATTCTCTCATCCTAAGCGAACACAAGAGCTAACAACCAACTATTTATCTTCCCACTGTAAAAATGCCAGAGATAGTCATGGCAATGAAGCTGAACCACTTTGCTCTCAGCAACACAACTCAGCTTGTCCACAGTTTAAATTTCTGGCTTTTAAAAAGCTCTGCAATACAAAATGATTGTTTTTAACCATAAAATATTCAATGGCATTATTTGTATATTCAGGTGTATACAATAATAGACTGCACAGCAGAGCTAAGCAACAAATTGTGTGACATGTAACTAAATGAAACAACAAACTATTTTTTCATTTATTTACTTTCATTTACACTTTAAGTTAAATTTCCAGCCTACAACAAATCAATTTCCCACTGAAATATGAAACGATAAACCTAAACAGACTGATTACTGACTAGTACGCATTAATAGGGATGCACTGGAGGATACTGGAACTACCAAATTCCGACTAGTAGATGTAGTCCCCGAGGACCTTCATTTTTAATAAATGTTTGATTTTGTTTGATGACAGCGTCTTTTCTGTGCAACTCTTGCGTTTTATAATGCGTCAACACTAAAATGCCAATGGAAAACAACACGATACATTCTATGTTGTATTATCAGTGTATCTATGTTTTTGTGATTCCATTCCTTCTGGTCAATCGTTAAGTAACTTAAAACAGATTCACCTGTAAAAGAAAAACAAACTTTTCCTGAAATTTTGTAATATACCAAAACTAGGTGTTTTAGCATCTGAAGTGTGACTTTTTTGTCTCATACTGCAGTAAACGGCATATTGTTGGATTCTGGATGAAAGACAACTTTTAGAGGCACTTTGAGAAATTTGCATGGACATTTTCCACTATTTTGTGACATTTAAGAACCAAACATTTAAGTCAAGATGTGAATTCAGTTATTAATTAATAATGAGAAATAACTGGTGATTCCATCCCCAAATGTCAGTAAAGGATAAGGACCATCTTGTTTTTTGCATAACTACAAAAACTTAAATCGGTGAGATCACACAGCAATTCATCACCAGGGCTTTCCACCAGCATGAACAGAACTGCAACCTATTCCAACCACTAATCTTACTTCAGCGTGATTGCAAAGTAACAAACGCACTGCTGTAGGATGGAAATTCACTCCCCAAAATGGCAGATGCCGTAGCAGCAAACACTACACAGCACATTCACATGGAGCCTTGCTTACTTCCCCTAATCAAAAATGTTGAAAGAAGAATTGAACCGCCTCTTTCCAACCGCCTGGGTGTCTTTGGTTTCTGTCCTGGATGAAAGAGCTTCCACATTCCTTTCCTGAGGGGTCAGAGGTCAGCCTCTGCACTGCCTGCCTGCCCGCCCGCCCGCCCTAGCTCCCGCATGCTGAGTGACTGGTATTAACCCCTTCGCTGCATGCCTCAGCCATATTGAGTAACAGGGGCTGTCAGCTTCTTTACGGTCCTGGTAGCACTATGCCAAGCCAGGCCAGGAGCCTCTGCAGAATGGAGATCTGCAAAGTAGGACACTGTGGGTGCAGAAGCGGCTTTACCATACAGGCAAACTAATTATAGAAAGTGAGTTCAGCGTCCGGAGCTAAGGTGACAACAGCCGCACTCATGGGGAGAGGAGGAGAGGGGGCAGGGGGGTGGGTGAAGTGCTCTGTTGCGCAAACATTTCAGCTAATGTACAGAAAATAGTTCTTGTTGACCCAAGAAAGGGCATCCAGTGCAGCAAAAGCAGGCACAAGCAGCAAAAACAAGGTGTTTTTACAAAGTAAAAGCTTCTAAATTCTATTTAAGAACAACAGGGTGCACCAATCAAAGCATGTTGAACATAAAACCAAAGAACAGGCGCATTTGAGTCTGACCTGCAAAGGGAGTGTGCAAAAAAAACGTTTTCCAAAGGTAATACAAAGTGATAAAAAAAATCCTAGGTATGGACTAAGAAACTGTGGTTAAACGTCAGTGTGAGGAACGGTTCAGTAAACAAAGGGAAAGATAAGAGGAGGGGGCTACAGAGGAGAGAGGTAAGTAAAAGAGGGACAAAGGGATGGTGAAAAAGAGAGGGAAAACTGGAGTCATTTTCAGCGGTGTAGTCAGGGGTCTTTGCATCAGTCAAGTGACTCCTGAGAGAGAGCCAGACAGAGAACGAGAAAGGCAGAGAGAGACGAAACCTGGTGTGTAGGGGGTGGTGTCAGAGGACCAGGTCATGGTTTACTGACCACATTGACTAGGTATAGAAGCCAGGGAGGCTTAGGGTTAGTGAAGGCAGCATGCCCACCGTCAGCTGACGCACTGCGCAGTCACAAACCAATCCCAGTTCAACAACAGAAATCTGGAAGGTAAGACAGATAAAGGTACCATAGAAGTATATTGGGTGGAGTTATGGGTTTAAGCCTAATACATGGTTTCTGCATCCATCTAAACTTGTGAGACTTTTACAATCTTCAGACATGTTCCACACATGAGCATCAAAAAATTTCAATATCCCTTCAACAGCAAGAAGAGCAGTTTTGGTTATTGTGTTCTGTCTTAAGTCAAAAAGTTATATTGTGTTCAACTGGTCAGTAAGAAATGTGAAAAGCAGAGTAAATACAGGCGTAAACAGCACGTGTTTAAAAAAACAGTTCATGAAAGATTTCTGTGATTTTGTGTGTGACAATTATAGCAAAAATCACAATCACTTTGGTCAACACCCTAACTCATTCATTAATATGACAAACCATCATGGAGTTACTGAACTTTAACATGTTTTTACTCAACATTTCCCTGCACAGTAAAGATTGTTCAAATGACAAATTACTAAGTTAAGCAAAATAAAGAGGTGATGGGAGACACATGGGAATCTGGTTGGTAGTTAGACCCACAGTAGGGGCTTTTCCTGGTAAAGCTTGTTTTGCAAGGACAACCAACGTCCACCACATGGTTTCTGGAGGTGCTGATAAAAGTAAAGAGAGCTCTGGACAGCAGAAAATCTGAGTTTGGTGGAGAAACTCTGAGCAGAGAAAGTCATCTACAGGCAACCTTCCACAGGTCCAACATATGGAAACCTTCTGAATTTTGGATGCTTTTTTATACATAACTATATGTGTTAAGGTCTTATGAGCCTGCTGTTATTAGATAATTTTACACATAAAAAAATGACAAAGAAGTAATAATAATATGTTTCAACTACCTGCCCACTTATGTCCAGTAATTACTGATTATAGTAAGCTAGATCATTCTTTGCCGTATGTGAACAAAGTTAAATCAAACAAATTGTACAGTGCTGAACAAATGTATTAGACCACCTGTTTTTGAACTAGGAAAACATGCAGCAGCTGCAGACTTCTGAAAGCTATGAAAACAGTTATACCACACGGTAGGAATAATGGATCGTCATTATCATGTAACCTTCAGAAGGGGCATTTTAAAATGACTTGACAGGGAATTCTCTTTGAACCTGGTGAGGCAACAAATGTAAAAGCACACTAAGAGCTGCTCAAACCCTTCATCTCTCTCTCTCTCTCTCTCTCCATCCTTCCTCCCACCTCCTCCCCCCAGTTTCAGTTCCTCCCCTGTTTGACTTTTTTGAGGCTATAGACAGGGAGGGTTGGGGTGAGATGAGGAAGAGGAAGAGTTTCTGCCATGCCAAACCCTCACTTGTCCCGGCAGTTAGTGCAGGCCACATTGGGTCGGGATGTGGCCATAAACCCAGCACCCATGCCCCGGTGTCCTGGCTAAAGATAGCTGTGGTCTAACTTGGGGGGAGGTGGAGAAGGCAGGGCTCATCTAACTGCCACCAGGCAACACCTTCACTGCTGTACTGTCTCATTCTGTTACCAACGAGAGAAAAAGAACTTAATTTCCTTTAACTGTCACCAATTTTATGGCACCACAATGTTTGTCTACTGAAATGGAAAATTTCCTGCTGATAACAGAAGTGAACCTCTAACCAGCTCAGGAACTGAATAGGAGTTGCCTGAACAGCAGCTAACTAAAACATATTTGACTGGGATATTTTGCACCCCCTGAACCGCTATTATAAACTATCTTGGCCAATCCTGATTAACAAATGTAACCCTAACCCTGAAAAGTTCGAGGAGAATTTGAAAAAAATGCAAGACTTGGGAGGAACAATTCAAAGCCCTTAATGAAACATTTACATCCTCTTTCAGGATGACAAGGTTTCATCCACTGGACCTGGATGGGAACTAAATTTTGTGAAATTCTTTTGATGAATTTTGAAATTATGGGCTTTCATGGGTTTACTCCAAGGACACTCGCAGACTGGCATCCAGAATTCTAAGCAAAGTGTCTGCAGCCATCTTGAAATATCTCAACTAACTTATTTGGGCAGTTATTTTTAAGCATTATCTAAATTCAACAAGTGCATGTATAGAATCGCCCATGAAATCTGATACAAACTGTTTTACCCTGTCAGGTCAGTTTTTGTTTTCTTTTTTAGACAAAGCTATCAGAGGACAAAATACACATTCTAACTGTTCAAGGACAGTTTACCTCCAGGCATGCTGGAGGTTATCTGGACTGTTTCTCTTTTGGTAAACAAAGACAGGGTTTGCATTTTCTTAGATGCATTCTGCAGTCCTGATCAAATCAGTGAAACAACTAACAAAAATCACCGTCCCAAGGAACCACATATTAGAGCTCCATATTCTTGTGGTAAATTGTATTTCTATAGCTGTGTACAATTATCTCTTTGACTACTGTGATGGTATTTTTTAATGGTTAAAGTGCATGTTTTCTAGACGCCTATATGAACATAAGGACAGTTTGGGTAGTTGACGAGAAAAAGCAGCTGAACAACAAAAAAATATAACAAACGCCATTGCCCCTAACACCAGTTGCAGTGTTAAGGGTTTTGGTTTATTTCAGCCAAAAAGTCAGAATTTCAGAAACTAAAAGATGCTACATTTGAAATGATGCCTCATAGTTTTTTTAACCAACATGAAGCTATAAATGTGTTTGCAGCACAACTGAGAAACACAAAAATGATGCAGATATGACCAAAGTATTGGCCATGACATTACTAGTTAAATTTAGCCCGACACCCAAATGTTTGTAGTGTTAGACACCAAACCACAGTGTGACTGGAGCAGAACTTTTAACTTTGCAGCTTTACAGATGCACAAGTTATGCTTACAATTTGCTCCTGGTTATTAACCGTATACTGATAACATACAGATTCAATATTGGTTGTCAGCCTTACCACAGATTTAACCTGATTCTGTGGCTGTATTATTATTATTATTATTATTATTATTATTAATAATAATAATAATAATAATAATAATAATAATAATAATAATAATAGCCAAATTCTCTGCAATTCTACTTTGACACAGGGTTGCTCAACCATCTACCCACTCAATCCTTCACTGAGTGGACCTTGTCCAGGCTTTTTGATGACTCATCTTCTTTGGACACTGAGTCATTTTTATATCTAGTCATATTACTTAGTAATCATTTTAGTTGTGATATTTCCCAACATGTCAGCCTTTTCATATTATTTTAAAAACATTTTCACTTAAACACAGAGTTTGTGTTTTGTTTGATTTATGCAGTGTTTGAACCTTTGTCTGAGAAAACTATTTGACATATTAGCTGCAATTTCTTATTAAACTTTGACTAAAATACACAATGTGTGTCTCTGTGTGTACACATGTTATGTGTGTTTTCTGTTGAGCCACTGAGGGGGATGCGGGGGTCAGCCAGGTTGCTGGGGGTGACACTGAGTCCACGCTGACTATTTGACACTGGGAATGTGTCAGTTAGTGATACTGCAGGTCACACACTCTCAGACACACAAACACACACACAAACACACGTATAAATACACATACATAAATCTTTTCCAACACTTCAAATTTAACCATACAAGCACACAGTGGACAACTTCCAACTGTCCAACGGTAATTATAAATATATGCTCAGAAATACATAATGTATTCTTCCATTCAAACCCTAAATATTTTTTAAAATAATATTGTGTATTTGAGTGGCCACACATGCCACTGACCAGCTGAAGGCAAAGCATCTTTCAAAATGGGACATGTACCATTTTTGTGTCATCAGTCTGTTAAAGTGAAGGGACTGATTCATTTAGGCATAGGTCACTTTTACTTGAATGTTCCCTACAGCTTTATTTAATCACTACCACAACATTGAAGAAATGAGGCGCAGCGTCCGTTTTATGTACTACGTATAAGATTTGACGCATGAGGTCATTGTTTTCTAGCCAACTAAGCTACATATTAATACTTTGAGAATTAGAGAGGCCTCCCCCTATATGTTGTTATGGAGAGCATTTATAAACTCACCAGTTAGAATCAGTAAATCAGTGTGACAGTTATTAGCCCTCTGAGGTCTCGGTCAGTGACAACCCCTACCCTGGTTCGGAATCTAATGCTAACCTTATGTTTTGGAGAAAAAACAAAAGGGAATAAAAAAAAACTGCCAAGACATAGAAGAACAATTAAAAAAATAAAAATAGATATTGTGATAGCATATGGTTAGGGGTAGGGTCAGCATGAATGATTTTCAACTATGTTGTCTGGTATTAGATACTACTTATTCCTGTCCCCACAATGGGCATAACGTCTTCTAAGTAATTATTTAAGTACACAAATTTCAGATATGTAATAAAATCATTTACTTCTCAAGTACACCTACAAACAGCTGAAATCAAACTAATTCCACTCCTGTTGATGTTTGAGCTTCATTGGCTAACACAACAGCAGGCTAAAGGTTCTCAAGGTTACTCTACAACAATAAGATGACCGCCTATGATTCACTTGGTGATAGTCGGAAGGAAAAACTCCCTTTTAACAGGAAGAAACCTCCAGTAAAACCAGGCTCAATGAGGGGCGGCCATCTGCCAAAACTTTGTGTAAAGGGAGAGAGACAGAACAATGACATGCTGTGGAAAAGAGCCAGAGATGGATAATAACAACTAATGATTAAATGCAGAGGGCTGTATAAAAACATAGTGAGTATAAAAATGCGAGTGAAGAAGAAACACTCGATGCATTATGCGAAGCCCACAGCAGCCTAGCCCTATTGGAGCATAACTCCGAGCACAAATCCGATTTTTTTGACCCTATGTGACCCATATCCGATCATGGTACGCCGGAGAAGCGCCCGAGAAGACATCACGAACGCTTCCTGGCCATCCGGTGTAGATGTTAGTGAAACTGTTGGGAAGACAACGTGAACATTTTATTTGTACTGTATAATCTGCAGATTCTGACAGAAATCTGCAACTATCCTTTGAAGCACTGCTCCTCTCTAAAACAGCAATAAGGATAATTATTAGGTTATTTACATTATTATGTAAATAACAAAATAAATTAAAGCAAAAATTGGGAAACGTAAAGTCCGAAGTCTTTATATTAATGGCCATTAGTCAAACAATATTGTTTGCTCTGGGTCTAAACAGAGCGCGTTGTGTGTGACGTCTTCTTTTGTGCATGCGGGCCACTTTGAGCGTTCACACTAGAGCGCGTTTACTGTCACATTTTATTTGTAGTGTGAACAAGCAGACAAAAAAAATGGATTTGATCAAAAAATTGGAATTGCGCATTAAGACCTGCAGTGTGAACGTAGCCTAAGGGAGGATTCAGGGTCATCTGATTCAGTCCCAACTACATGCTTTATCAAAAAGAAAAGTTTTAAGTCTAATCCTAAAAGTGGAACAGGCACCTGTCTCCCAAATCTAAACTGGAAGCTGTCCACAGAGGAGCGGTCTGAAAGCTGTTAGTAAGTGACGGCCCAAGTTCCTTGGATAGACAAGAGCAAAGTGGAGCTGTCTGGCCATAACGCACAGCACCATGTTTGGTGAGAACCTCAGTACTCACCAATTGTTTGGGCTCATTTTACAGCGAAAGGATCTGAGCATCAGTCACTGAAATTGGGTCATGCAACATGACAATGATACAAAGTACAGCAGTAAATCTACCACAGAATGGCTGTCAAGTGAAGGAATTAAATGGAACAAAGTGCAGACCTCCACCTGAGTGAAATGCTGTGGTCATAACGCCGCAGTTTGACAGTGCATTGAAGTTTGCAGGTGAACCTCAATGAGCTGCAACAACATTGTAAAGAAGACTGGGAAAATAAATCACAGGGTGTAATTAGTTATTCACATGACTGCATAGTCATTTGGAAACTTATGCATTATACTGACTATGTACTGGATATTTAACAGTGTATTATATTAATATTTCAAATGCAAGTTAAGATCAAGTAGAATAGTAAAATCTCTGACCCTTAGCTAAGCCAAAAGATAAAGTTGAACATCATGAACATCTATATTATGATTATTTATACCAGATGAACCACAAAGAAGAAACAAGCAAACAAACAAAAAAAAACTGCAGAGTCAGCGTATTAGTATTCAGGATACAGTGTTTCCGTTGCAGAGCTTTATCAAAATGTTGACATTAAAGACATGGGCAGCATGACTAAATGTAAGGCATGTGTGTCTGTGTTTTCAGCGTGTAAAGGAGTCTGTGTGTGTGGGTGTGTGTGTGTGTGCAGAGGTGATTCTGGGGAAAGCCCTTCTGGCAGGGAGTCCTGGCCATGACATGAAGCTCCACAGCAGCCAGAGAAGTGGGCACAGTTCCAGTGGGCGTCACGCCAAATGCCCTCACCCTCTCTCATGTTTAAAGAGCAGAACATCTACGTACTGCAAACTGTCACACTTATACCTCCTCAACTGCACACCTCCTCACATGTATTTTTACTATATTAAATATGCACTTTTGAGCCCAAATAAAAATATCTTTTTAGCAACAAATTTTAACACAAAAATGGACAACAAATGATAATATATCATAATTTGTAGAATTTAGTAATATTAATAAAAAAGATCTGATATTATCTATTATGTTGGCTGTTATATAGCCAACATAATACCACCAACCTCAAAATTTGTGTTTTAGCCACTGCTCCATATGGATAAAAGATTCACCGACCAAACACTTGTGGTTGTGAATGAGACACCAGGCTGCTTTCTAATTCATTCTAATGTGGGCATTTTAACATGGGGGTCAGCCTCAAGTGGCCGTTGGAGGAACTGCAGCTTTTAGCTTTTCTGTGTCAGCTCTATTTTCCAGCCCCAGAAATGAGATGATCTTTTCTGACAAATCTTATAATAACATCCTTGGTCAGAAATACTGAAAAAGACATTGTACAGTCAGATAAAATACTGAACTTTAAACAATGCAAACATGAGAACACTAATGTCAAACCCACACATGGAGTCATTATGTAGCTGCTCTGACACATATAGCTTGTCCGTCTGAGCCAGTCCGTCCAGCCGCTGGGACTCGGTCACTTTTGTTTTCCGTGCTGCTGCTGGCTCTCTCTGATTCAGATGGGGTCAGCAACAAACAATCTCTAAGTTTGGCAACGTCAGCTCAGCTTAAAACAACAGGCATTGTTCAACAGCCTTTTGTTTACAGAAATCTACAGGTTTCAATGAACTCATAGCCTTTTTTTTAATCTTTCCTTGCCACTCTTGTCCTACAGCTAATTTTCTTCTGTTTTGTCACTAGTTTACTGAATGCACACACACTTGGTCTTTAAAGGATGTTCACGGTAATGGAACCATGGAAAGAGGAAAGTGGTGTGTAGAAGGGGGAGGGGGTTAAAGGTAGAGACTTGTAAAAAATAACATTCTTGCATAAACAGGACCTTGAAGAATTGGGCAGTGGGCAGATTGCATTCTTTGAATTTTTTTTGAAACTCGATCACGTTTAGTGGAAGTGTTGGCTGTAGGCACCTTCGGGCGGATGACAGCAACAGGCAGAAGAGAAGGAGAGAGAGAGAACATAACACAAAAAGAATGAGATGAAAAGAGTAAGCAGCCATCTGACAGGAGCAGAGCACACGGCAAAACAGAAAAAAAAAGGGCAGATAACACAGATGTTCAATGCGGGGGTATTTCAGTTCAAACCAGCAGCGTGACAGTACTGTAATCATTCAGTTATATGTTAGAATCCTTCATCCAGCTCACTTCTTATATGTGACACAAAGATGCAATATAAATTGGGATACAATAATAATAATTAAAACTAATTGAGGTTATGGTGAGAAAAAACAACTCTGTTTTTACATACAGTTGAAAGCACCAAAGTACAGTGGCTTCATATAGCCAGCCACAAACTGTCCTGTTGTTGTTATTGCATGATGGGCAGATAGAAATGGGTAGTGTTAACAAACAACTGGCAGACTATTGCGAAACCTGGCCATGAATGAGCTCCAAACCTGAGATTTTCCACAACAAAAAGCAATTCAACACTACGACAGGCCTCAAAAACAGAAAGGCCTAGAGTGCAAATCAGTACTTGTCGTAACCTCTATGATTATGGACATAGCATCAGACGATAAGATCAGATCAGCCAGTAGGTGATGGGGAGATGAAAGTGCAGAGGAAAATGTCAGCATACCATTTGTCAAACATGGGGAATTTTAGCTTTTGTATTTGATTATAACACTGCAGATAGCAAAAACATGCCCAGTGTTAACGTACATACACTGCTCTGCATTGCGACCACTTTGGTCCAAGCTGAGAAATGACAACAGCTGTGGACTCTATAGAGATTATGCAGTACAGGAAGTTACACACAGCTAAAGAGAAAGCCCCGTTACTCTAGTCTCCTTATCAGACCAATTTCATAATATTTTTGCTAAAAACAAATTGTGTGCTATTATCCAAATATTGCCGCAAAAACTATGGCCTTTTGGCCATTTTAATCACTTGATGTGTGGTATAGACCAAGATGTTTGTGCTGCAGTTTGGGCAAGTGAAATCCCAGCACTTTTTTAGTCTATTTCTTACCTCTGATTAGTGAATATCAATCTCTAAAGATTATGGATACATCTTCTTAATCAAAATAGTCTGGAAATTGGCCCAGAACTCCACCCTCCTGTCCAAATGTGAACCAAAACCAACAGGTGGTCATGGTGGCTACATCCATCTTCTATAATGTAATCTAGTTACGGTTTCAGACAGTAGTTGATTAAGTGAGAGGCTGCAACAAGACACCGTTTAAGATAAAAAAGGAAGATTTTTAACTGTTCATCATGCAACGATACTCTAGAGCAGGGGTAGGCAACTCCAGACCTCGAGTGCCGGTGTCCTGGAGGTTTTAGATGTGTCCATGATCCATCACAGCTGATTTAAAGGGCTAAATGACTCCTCAGCATTTCTTGAAGTTCTCCAGAGGCCAGGTAATGAACTAATCATTTGATTCAGGTGTGTTAACCCAGGGTGCGATCTAAAACCTGCAGGACACCGGCACTCGGGGCCTGGAGTTGCCTACCCCTGCTCTAAAGTCTAAGAAGAAAAGTAATTAACTG
Source organism: Haplochromis burtoni (assembly GCF_018398535.1). Lineage (NCBI taxonomy): Eukaryota > Metazoa > Chordata > Actinopteri > Cichliformes > Cichlidae > Haplochromis > Haplochromis burtoni. Next base: position 389,983 of record NW_024582843.1, on the reverse strand, counting down.
GAAAATAAACCCAGTATTGCATATTTAAAAGTAACACTGAGGTTTTGAAATAGTAGTGGTTTTAGCATTGCACTAAGTACCATTAGCTACAGTGTAAAGCTTTAATTGGAAATTACAACCATTTGTTCTACAAAGTTAGCATTGTAGAAAACTTACCATACTTACTAGAGCAGGGCGATATGGCCAAAAATATTTATCACGATATATATTTGAAAATTTGCGATAACGATATAACTGACGATATAATTGATGCGAGACAAAATACAACTCCACAACATTACTAGCGCAAAAAGACAACCTTCCATTTATTTTCACTTAAACAAGAAGCTGGTTTTTATGTACATTAAAGCTTTATAAAAATGTAACAGTGCAAATGCAAATTCCTTGCTGAAAGTTTAACCAAAAGGCATTTCCAGTAGAAATGGGCTGACATATCCTGAGCATAACCATGTATAATATCCACTGAAGTTAAAAAGAGGTGCTTTGCAACATTAAACTGCAGTGTGCAGTACGTATTTTTCGGACCATAAGGTGCACGGGATTATAAGGCACATTAAGCGAAACAAAGCAGTCAGATAAATCAAACTTTATTAAACTCATTCTTCTTGCTTCCTCCACTTCTGTACCATTGATTCATTAATGTTGAATTCTCTGGCAGCTGCTCTATTCCCATGTTGTTGCAGTATATTAATGACTACCCTCGTATTGTGGATGGATTATCTCAGTTGTTCTCCTGACTGAAGTTTGGTCCGTTTACAGCATCCTGCCATGCGATTGCATTTGTCTCTAACCATGAGGAACCTTCACGTTAACTTTTATAAGTGGAAAAGTGTTAGTGTTCGTCCTCCAGCTTCACTGTTTATGTTATGCTAACATAGCTGTGTCGCTAGCGATCACGTAGCACATCATTATATACCAGCTAGCCCAACTTCAGTAACCCTACAAACGTCACTGCTGTTTAGTTTCCTGTCTTCATTTATGTTGGAAGTGATAGCAGAGCTGTACGTTTGATTTTTTTCAGAAATCTCTCAGTCAGAACATGCTATATCATGCTTAGGTAACTAGCGAAACTAGCGAGCTAACTTCCGCTAGCTTCCTGCTAACTTCTAACTCCGTTAAATGTAATAACTTTTGTTTTCATGGATGCCTGGAAGTTAAACTTTATAGTTACACCTGGTAAAGCAGCAATGCTGATCGTTTTATTAAAGATGAAAGAATTTAGACAGTTTTTAACTCTAGTGATGCTGCAGTGTTGTTTGACCTGAAGCATACGGAGTTTAGGACCCAGATTACTCCCAGATTTAAGAGCATCTTAGTCCGACAAATACGACAATAACGACGGCCGCTTGCATGTTCTGCAAAAAAATGTGCTTTGTTGTGTATCTGACGGACAAACACCAAACCAGTTCCACATCACGGAAGTTGCACCATTTTTACAAACCAATTCTGGTTCATCTGTTTCACTCAACAATCGGCCATGTGCGTATGAAAACAAAGGCACTGCGCATGCGCGTTTTACTCCCATTCTATCGCGATATTTCATTTTCCTATCGTTGCCTAACATTATACCGGTATTACCGTGAACGGTATAATATGGCCCAGCCCTAATACTTACCAAACTTATCATTTTGCTGAGCCGTTATGCTTATATATGAGATATTTCCACAAAATTATAAGAACTTCAAATATCTCTTTGAAAGTGAACACTACAATCATACTTTTTTAAAACACTTCAGACCTACAAGTCTTTGGCTATATCTACACTAATCCGGATGAATTTGAAAATGGCGTTTTCGTCTAAAAATGCTCCGTGTCCACACTATCGTTTTCAAGCATTTCCGAACAGTTGTTCATCCACACCGAAATGATTGAAAACGCTATGTTCCTGTGTTGCGCATGGGTGAAACGTAAGATGATTCGACCGGCGCTATTTCTGTCTGCCGTTTATTTACTTTCCAGCTCTTTGAAACGTCACAGCCAAATGTAAAGGAAAAGCACCATGTTTTTAAATGGACTAACAATGAGGTGGAGTTGTTGCTGCGAGTAACACAAAAGTACAAAGTTGCAAAAGCGAGTGAGAAAGCTATCTGGAGCATGTACCAAATTATATTAATCTTTAATAGGGCTGTCAAAACTGAGAGCAAACAAAACAACTGCTGTATAATGACATATGACTAAAATGCATCATCGTTTTTAAAAGTCTCCGTTTATGCAGTCTACACTGCGCCACAAAAACAGCGTTTTCAAATGTATCCGCTTTGGAGAGCGTTTTCAAAAAGCTCCATTTTTCTTGACCAAAAACACCATCTCAGTGTGGACGGAAGGCCAAAGCGGAGAGAAAAAGATGCGTTTTCAAAACGAAAATGTATTAGTGTGGACATGGCCTTTGGCTCACTAGAAAAAGCAAAACGTAAGTAAGGGGAAATCTGGTGACAAGTGTAGAAAGTTTCACTGTGACTGAGTGAGTGAGTGAGGAAGACTTGTTCAGAGCCTGTGCAGAAAGAGTGCTGAGTTCAGGAGTTATTCATTAACACATTTTTACACAGCTCTTTCCTTCTCCTTTCTTCCAGCCCCCAGAGATAAAAACACACCTTCATTTGCATGACTGGGATGCCAGAGGGTGGTCTTCCATCTCACTACCTCTCCAACACTTTAAATGTGTGTGTACGTAGCAAGGGTGTACATGGGTGGGGGATGTAAGGAATTCTGTTTGAAGCTCTGTCCTTCTCTGGGAAAGGTTTAAATTTCAGTCGGAGAGTAAAATAGTTAACAGACTGCCCTGCATCCATACCACAGCTCTTTATTTCATGCTTACCCCTGCATGAGACCTACGAAATCAACTCCTGCTTCTGCAGGAAGTATTCACCTGTATTCCACTTCAGTACTAAATGGTGAATTAACCTGTGATAAATCTACATATTCATTGGCATCTAGTAGCCGTGCTGCCATCTAGCATACATTAATATAAAAAGATAAATGTACTTCCTGAGGAAGGCTTGTTTTAACCAAGGTTTTTGCCAGTGTATTACAACCCAGGCAGCCTTCTATGGCCTAAAGCACCAACTATAATTTTGTGTTTGTTGACCACGGGTGCTGTTTAAAGTTTCACAGAACATTTTTCAATTGAATTACATTGAATCCCACCAAATCACAACAGTCACTTCAAGGTGCTTTATACTGTAAGGTAGAGAAAAGAAAAGACCTTAAAATAATAGAGTAAAAACCACAACAATCTGAAGACCTCATTTGGCAACAGTGGCAAGGAAAAACTCCCTTTTAATAGGAAGAAACCTCTGGCAAAACCAGGCTCAGGGAGGGGCGGCCATCTGCTATAACCAGCTCAGGGTGTGGGGAGGGAGCAGAACAAAAGATGGAAGAGACGATATGATAAGAGGTGTGTGAAGAAGAGATGCTCGGTGCATCATGGGAAGTCCCCAGCAGCTTAGGGTTATTGCAGCACAACTCAGAAAGGATTCGGAGTCACCTGTTGTAGCCATAACGGTAAGATTTATCAAAAAAGTTTTAAATCCAAAGTGGGAGCTGGTTCCCACTTTGGATGGGCCTGAAAGCTAAAGGCTCTGCCTCCCATTCTACTTTTAAATTTCCTAGGAGCCACAAGTAAGCCTGCAGAAAGTGAAATGCTCAGTTAGGGTGGTTTGTTAAGATAAGATGGAGCCTGATTATTCAAGACCTTGTATGTCAATTAAATTCTGGAATTAACAGGGAGCCAGTGAAGTGAAGCCAATATGGGAGAAATGTGCTCTCTCTTTCTAGTCCCTGTCTGTAGTCTTGCTTCACCATTCTGGATCAACTGAAACCTTTTCAGGGAATTTTTAAGTTTAGTTCTGCTTAGGAATAATAAATACATGAGCTAATTTTTCTGAGAATTTTTTTTTTTTTTTCATTTTAGAGATTCTGCAAATGCGAGAGAACAGTCCTGTGTATTTCTTTAATGCGCACTCTGAAGTCATAATACCAATTAAAACTGAGTCCAAGTTCATTACAGTGTTACTGGAGGCCAAAGTAATTCCATCCAGAGTAAGTAATCTGGTTAGACACCCTGTTTCTAAGATTTAATAGCTGAGTATAAAGCCTCAGTTTTATCTGAACTTAGAAGCAGGGAATTAGAGGTTATTCAGCCCTGTGGGAAAACCTGCAGGTTACCTAATTGGTGTGTGTCATCTGGCTTCATGGATAAAGTTCAGTATCATCTGCATAGCAATGAAAATGCAAGCCTTCTAATAATACTGCCTAAGGGAAGCATTTATAATGCCTGTATAATGCAAGCAAAGTAAGCAGTGGTTGTCAAATCTAAAAACAGACATACATTTTTTTTAAAAACTAACTAAAGGAATTTCTTCCATTAAAGTCATAAAGCTTTTTGCCTGTTTGCATTAATTAATCTTTTAAATTACTGTCATGTATTATTATTATTTTCATAGTTTTTGTTGCTTTCTTTCCCAAAGGAATGGTTTGAAAAAATTCCTCCCTGGACTAATAATAAATATTTTTTGGTGCTATATTAGATATATATGTAATCATATTTATAGTAATAGTTTGCGAAGGTGAAAACAGGAAGCACAAATGGTGTTTTTTTTTAATGTGATCCAATTTATCCCGTTAAATTGTTAACTGAAGTCCTTGTTTGTGCTCCCAAAAAATTGGTACCTTTGGTTATGGAAAACTTAGGCCCTCTCGCTACCTTTGCCAAACCTTCTATCAGGAACTTTGGTGTAAATTTTGACTCAGCTCTGACTTTGGTCTCATCTCGTTTGGATTATTGCAATTCTTTGTTCACTTGTAAAGCTTCTGTGGATCATTTGCAAGCTGTTCAGAACACTGCCGCAAAGCTTCTGACCAAATCTTCTAAATTCTCCCACGTTACACCCCTGCTGATTGCTGATCCAGTTGCACTGGCTCCCCACAAAATTCAGAACCCACTTCAAGATTTTGACTTTGACATTCAGGGCTCTGCGTGGTCAAGCACCAACCTATATCAGAGATCTTTTACATCAGTACACCCTAGGGCTGCACGATTAATCGTTAGAAAATCGTGATCTTGATTCATACTTATGTGCGATCTCATTTCCAAATGACAACGATTTAAAAAAAAAAAGAGAGAGAGAGATGACGACGATTGTACTGCATTTTGATCCGGGACGTAATCTGCAAGAAAACAAGCGCTCACTCTTCCTGCTCAACAAATGGCAAGGGCGGAGCCTTATACCACGTGATACAGAAGCTGTGCCGTGTGATGCTAAAATTAGCAGGGAAAAAACAACGGAGAGCACGTCAGGGATGAGGAGAAAGTGACAGGAGAAAATCTGTCCCGGTCAACCACCCAAACATCAATAACAGGAACCTTATGCAGCACTTCACATCGAACTCCCGCAGGCACAAAGAAATTACGGAGGCTATCACTTATCACCTGACCAAAGATATGGCTCCCATCAACACTGTGCAAAACGAGGGATTTAGGAAAATGATCAACACCCTAGACAAACGCTACACAGTGCCGTCCCGCTGCTGTTTTTCTATAGTTGCACTACCTGCTCTATACACGCAGCATCGAGCAACGGTGGAGACGGAATTACAAGCAGTACAACATTTTGCGGCAACAACAAAATGTGAGACATTTATTGTTTTTATGTTCAGTCTCAACTGTTACGAAGTTGATGTGCAGTTAATAAGTGCAATAAATATTTATACTGGAAAAGAAAATCGTGAGAGAATCGTGATCTCAATTCTAAGCCAAAAAATCGTGATTCTCATTTTATGCAAAATCGTGCAACCCTAGTACATCCCCAGCAGATCCCTGAGGTCATGTGATCAGGGCTTGCTGGTCGTCCAACATATGAGGCTGAAAACGAAAGGCGATAGAGCGTTTGTAACTGTGGCCCCCAGACTCTGGAACTCCCTTCCTTTAAGCCTGAGATCTGTGGACTCAGTGGTTTCATTTAAAACAGCTAAAAACCCATCTTTTTTAACTTGCTTTTGGTTGATTTCTGTTTTTATGTTTTAGCTTTTCTGTGAAGCACTTTCTGATTTCGGGCTTGAAAGGTGCTAAACAAATAAAATTTTACTTTCTTACTTTACTTAAATAGTTGAGGCATGTTGATATTTGATGTTTTGTTAGTAAATGTGAAGTAAAAGTAAAAGTGACTTTTACAGAAAGTAAAAGTCAATGCACATTACTGATTAATTAATGCACAAATATAAATTGAACTGGTCCCAGCAGAGAACCCTGAGGAACTCCATAATCAAATTTTACATCTGTTACATACCCATAATCTTTCACTCTACTTTTGTTATTGTTTTATTGTATTGGCTATAGTTACGCTGTCTCGAGACTATTGATTACAAGAAATTCCAAATAAAGAGAGTAGAAATAAAACGAATAAAACTGTTTTGGTTTTTTTTGTTTTTTTAAAAGACCTACAGGAAATGTGATTACTTGAAATCATTCTAGTTGCTAACTCTCCTATTATAATGATTACTACAGCCCATTCACTGCTTTGTGTTAATAGAGTTAACTGTGATTCAGTGCTCTCTGGCCTTTACCTTATCCAGATAAATAAACTGCCCAGTGTCTCATTTTCTCTCTCACACTATCTTTGCGCATGTGCAGCTACAATTCTCATGCACCTGTTTATTACATTAATTATATTAATCAAGTAAATCCTTATGCCCCTAGGTGATGACTTTGATTTGACTGAAGAGAAAATTAAACAAAAATATATTTCTTCAGCAAGAGTAGAGCTTCATAAGAGGTCAAATACATGCTAAATCAAAGATATAGGGATGTGGAAAAATCATAACTAAAACAGAAAGCTTTGCCTCATTTTGTAGCCAAGATATGAAGTACCATAAAACTGTTTTTTTTAAAAAAGATGAAAACAGTGGGGCATTGCAGCTAACTTGGAAATTTATTTACACTTTCATCTCACTTTCTGTAACCAACTGTGCCATTCCTGTTCATCCTTATGACTATGTTAAACTCAAGTTAGAAGTCTGTTTTCTAAGTAGAACAGACAGTCTGCTAATAATTCCACAAACTTTCTAAACAAACTAATGACCACCAGCGTTGTCACCAGAGAGGGGCATTGGTAGGCACAGCCAATGAATGAAAATATTGTATTTTGTACTGCATACCATTTATTATAAAGGTTTATTTACTAAACTTATAATATCTCCATATTACTGCCAGTATATTTTAAATCTTATTCTACAATTAAAAGACAAAAAAATGTGTGTGTCTGTGACCAGACCAGTCTCACTGTGATTCTGTTCTCAGAGTTTGCTCTGATATGAAAAAATGCTCACTGAAAACAAATACAATCACACCATAATAACATTAACTATGATCTCAGTACAGTGCCAATATAATTCTGGTTGCCAGACAGCTATAGAAGAAGGCATAATACTTTCTTCCAAATACAAGGTGATCACCCATCAAGCGTATGTCAATCAATCCACTTACTGCAACACAATCTCACATCATCTGTAGACAGGAAGTCAAAGAGAAAATGATAAAGCTGGAACAGTTCTTTAACCTCCTAGGACCTGTCCACATATGTGGACATCAGATTTTGGGTTATTTAGACCAAAATACTCATTTTTTCTCTACAAGGGCCTGATGTGGCTCTCATTTTTCTTAGAAACAAAAAAATAAATAAAATCTGGTAATCCTTTGTTTTTACATTCATGGGGTCCCAATCAGCGCAAATATCAAAGAGAAATTAAAAATGCATGCCGTGGAAGAGTTTGGGTCTTAGGAGGTTAACAGATTTTTTTAGTTTCCCGAAATACAAACTGCATGAGACCAAATGTGATTTTACTTTTAGCTGTAGTGAATTTAATCCCATTTTTTTAAGGTCATTAGGTAAATATTCATCACTTTTAAATGAGTATTATTAATAGTTGTATAAAAGTCTTAGCAGTTTTAGAGCTGATAGTCATACCATCATATTGCACGGAAATTAACTGCAATTCAGGCAAACGTGCCGAAAGAAGCTTTTTCCACAAAGTTTGCAATGAGTTGGAGTGAACGAAGCTAAAGGACTAAAACAATTATTTACATCTGCTTACAGACAATAGAAGCCCAACTATTTTACTTTAGTTTCATAAATACACGTAAGTAATCTGGAATGAAACAAAACAACAACCATGCTTATTTTAGCCATATCTAAATTTTTTCACTTAGTTAGCAAACATGTAATTATTGAATTTGCAAACATTGAAAATATGTATTTCAAAAGTGATTGCCTTGAAATTAAAATACATAAATTTATGGAAAAAAGAGGTGGCTGGGTCTCTTATACAAGAATCAGGCCCAGAGTAACAGGTGGTTTGTTTGCTTTTTTTTTATTATATTGGCCATCTTGCATGGGTATCTGCCAGTCACTTCTAGTCTTGAGCCTTGACTACATGAAATCTGTGAATGGAGACAGGAGCAGTAAGCAATGGATCAAGCACCTGCAACTGGCAGGTCAATCAAGAGTCGAGTCAATCAAAACCAAAAGTGGCACTTGAAGGCAACCAAGGGTCTTTCCATAGGTCCACATACTGAAAATGTTTATGTCTTTTACTTCCTCTAGACAGATCTTGATGATCAAAGGTCACCTTTCTGCCATCTCGGCCTTTTGGCAACAGTTGAAATTTCACCACTTAAATGAACTTATTCATAACAGAACACAAAACAAGCACTTCATGGCAAAAATGAATCCCAAAAAAGTAGCAGATGTAGTATAAGACACTAATGCATGCTGGCTAGTCAGTTAAGGATTTATGACAAACTCTTACATAGACAGAAGCATAGTCAGACCACAAGTGAAACTTTAATGTGTGTATAAAAAGTGGTTGGTTGTGGTGACTTAAATGACCCAGATTATTTGTTTATTTGATATTTTTTCAAACACTTAAATCCCTGAACAAATTATACCTCATAATATAGATTAGACTCTTATTTTGAAATTCGGAACGGGCAACTTCCGGGAAGGAAGATCGTACTGCTACTGCTTGCCACAGAAAAGGTTAATGAGAAACTTATTGTTTTCCATCCATCTTTAAATTAGCATCTAGCTGGAAGGCGAACAGGTATGTTTGTGTATTGTACTTGTCGTTTAAATTTCGGACAATTTGTAAATGTATTACTTGATTGTTAACAAGTTCTAGCAGGCTGATCCTGTGCCTTTTCTGTGAATTATGGTCCATTCGTAATGATCATTGAGTGCATCGTCTGAATAAAGTCTGGCTGGAATGCTACAGTGACTGAAGGCTATTGATATCAAGAGGCTGTGCAAGAAATTCTGTAGAAAAGTTGTTCATAATGAATTTCTTACAGTCATACAAAAGTTGAAACAAAAAAAAGTAAATGCAGATAGCTAGCTAAATAGATACTCAGATGTCCTTTCTATCGAAATAGAAGCTGGTGCCAGTGCCACTGCACATCATTCTCTCTCAATGAAACTGTGAGCATCCACTTTTAAGCTGCCCAAGTCAACCCATATGGAGAAGAAATAGAAAAAAACTTATAAAAGACTTGCATAAGATTTGGCTTACTTCATATAGTGAATCATATAAGGCTTATATGATTTACTCATGAAAGTTGGCACTTTCTCATTACTTTCATATATTGTTTTAATAAGTATCCAAAACATACAAGTTTCATTTATATAATTTTTCAAGGGATTTTATATCTGTTTTCACTCTTGTATGCTTTTCAAACAAGTTCCACACAAGACAGATACAAACTTTATAAGATTTATATCTTTTCCATATGGGAAGTGACTTGGTGTTCTTGAATATTCAGAAGTCTTTGGGCAGCATTCTCAAATTTCTTATATGTCTTTATAAATATCCAAACTTTTTGGCAACCCTAAAACTGTCAAACACTCTGTGGTTGAAAGGTTTCAACTTAGATCAATAAGATGAGTCACTTTGAAATCTAGTGCTTGCTTTCACTTCTGTTTTGTTATAGAGTTTTTCTATATCACCCTGGTAACCTGACAGCAGTGGATGGATGCACAGGCCTGAGGACATTTTGAGTTAATAGATACGTACAGTATACATACACACACACACACACACACACACACACACACAAAGAGATTCACTCGCTGGTAAAATGAGACCATCCAACCAAACCAGCAGGGTGAAGAAGAGGCCGATGATGTGACCGGATTGGCCAGCCACACTGGAACAGGGAGGAGATGAGATTGGGGGGGGGGGGGGGGGGACAAAAAGGGAGGAGGGGTGAGTAGCGGGAGAAAGGCACTATCACGTGACCCAGTCCAGCAGAGAGTATTATAATAGGCCCCCTCTCGGAGCAGAGAGGCAGAGGCTGGATGTGAACCAAAATCCCTCTACCACACACAGGCTGGCCATTGTTGGCTATTCAGTGGACTCCATCTCGGGGCACTTTATCATTCAATTAGGACAGCTTTCACACTGCACACCACAGAAAAGAGGCCTTCAATCAAACTGAAAACTTCACACTGGCCCTGGAGGGGAGGCAGAAAGGGGACTCGCAGTTGTCACCCCACTTTCATTTTTCCAACTTGTTGTTGTCGTCGTTCACCAAGGCCTTGAGAGGAGAGAGAGAGAGCAAGAGAGAGAGAATAGATGGAGAGATGTGAGGAAAAGAGGAGGACAGCAGAGGAAGTACCATTACATGTTTGGTACCACGTGTGTGTTTATGAAGCTGATGGAATGCATCTAAGTGGGTGAGGGGTTAAATTTGGTAAGTGGTCGTGGAGGAGGGGGAGAGACAGCGAAAGAGTGAACAGAGAGGGGGAAAATTCAAAGCTCGGCAAAGAGAATGGCACAAAAGAGTATACTTGAAGGAAATAATGGGAAGTATGTTTGGGGGGGGGGGGTAGGAGCTCACCAACTGATCAAAACACAGCGTGAAGAGCGAGAGGTACGAGGGGAGAGGAAGGGAGTAAGCAGACTGATAAACAAGTTAGTGAAGGAAGCAGAAAAGCTACCAGGCGATGAAGACTGGGGGAAGGAGACATCTGCACCGTAATACACCAAATGACAATAACTGTTTGGCTTAATATCTAAAGTCTAAACTTAAACATTTTCCTTTGGCATACCCAAGTGACATATTATTATAGATGATCTTAGTTCCCTCAATTTTTATAAGACATGACTCAAAATAATGTAACTCAACTATCACTATTTATTTTATGAGGTAACAGGTTGTCTTAAGGCACACTGTAACCCTAAGCGCTAAAATAATGTGCAATTGCATTATCGCGTTTGCCTAAAGTAATTAAATTAAATATAATCTATTATTTATTATTATTGGTATTACTATTATTATTATTATTATCCTTAATAATTTTTATAGGTATTTCAACTATAACTAAAATATTACAAATATTACATAACAGGTAATTAAATATTTGAATTCTCTAAGCTTTTGACTTTTGAATTTGTTGCTCTAATTTTTGAGTTCTTTTCCAGCTCAAATAATTTAGCCAAAAAGTGTTTCACTATTAGGTGAGCATACTGTCCACAAGGCTTACCTGCGTATTACTTTGCGTGAGAACATTCTACAGCTACTGGTCCAATAACAAAGGTTTATCTCAACCTCCTCCTAATTACGTCTTTCCCTCACGCCCAACCAGTCGCGGCAGATGCCCGCCCCTCCCTGAGCCTGGTTCTGCTGGAGATTTCTTCCTGTTCAATGGAAGTTTTTCCTTCCCACTGTCCCCAAATGCTTGCTCAAAGAAGGTCATCTGATTGTTGGGGTTTTCTTTGTATTATTGTAGGGTTACAATATACAATATAAAGTGCCTTGAGGTGACTCTTGTTGTGATTTGGTGCTATATAAATAAAAGCAAAATTGAACTGAATTACTTACAGTTATCTCCTCACAGTTATATACCACTCTTCTAGTCTTACTAACCACTTAAAGCATTTTAGATAATAAATCACATATAACCATAAATTCATACAGCATTTTATCCTGTAAACTGTAAGCACTTTATCTGTCACATCCACACCCACTGTAGATTCACTAGTGACCCAACATGCATGTCTCTGGACTATAAGATGCCACCAATCAATAAGTTACAAATCAATGTTATAGTGCAGTTCCCCCCTCCAGGGGCAGGGGTACCTAGACCCGGTTCGTAGAGTACGCTTGGGGAGTGTGATCGTGTGTACAGCGTCTCTTTATGTCTGTCTCCACGTTGGTTGAGTGTGGAGTAAGTGCATATGAGAGCATGAGGGTGGGAATGGATGTTTGTGTCTGTGTGTGCCTGTATGTCTGTGTCTATATGTCAGGTTGGGTATCAGACGCCACCTCTCTGGGGACATCTCAGGCCCTCCAAGGTTTGGAGGCCTATCTCCACCCACCACCACTTCCCCTGCCAGTGGCGGACTCCCTCAGGTGTCGGTGCGTTGGTGGTTCTTTGTGTCTGGGGGTGGGCGTCCGGGTACACACCGGCTCACTCCTTGGCGGCCGCTTATCGGGGCCTGGAGCCTGGGGCTCGCTCGGGCCACTTCGGAGGTGGGGTGCCCCCGGCCTCTCGGCCTGGGGCTCGGTCACTCAGGCACAGCTGGCTGCCGGCGGAGCTCACGGGCGCGTCACTGCAACTCCCCCTGGCTTCTGCTCCGCGGCTGCTGAGTGAGCCCTCATCTGGGACTCTCCTCAGCTCTTACTGGGACAGTGGCGCGGCTGCCCCTCTGTTGGTCTTCCTTGGTCTCTTGTGTTCTGGGGGCCTCTGGATGTCTGGAGTTTTGATCTCCTCCATACCTGCTTCATACCCTGGAGGACGGGGCTGTGGCTCCCCACACTCCCTAGCAGATCGTTACATGGAGAAACCTTTGGAATGCAAGCATGCTGATCCACACAGGTATGCACACAGGTGTACACACGGGTATTCACAGACGCGGACTACAGCTTTCTTGGCTGCTGCCTCAAAGCACATTGTGCGCTGTCTATCTTGCGTGCTGCACAATATCGTTTATTATTTAGTATCTACTGATATCTACTGCTAGCTAGTTTATTGTGATGGTGCCGTTTTTTTTATTATGTTGCTCTTTGTTGTTTGCTTTCTCTTCTGTTTTTTTTTCTCTCCATACAGGTGACCCAGGTGTTTTGTTTTTTTTGTTTGTTTGTTTTTTTCTTTCTTCCCCCCCTTCTCACCGTCTCTTCTCCCCTTTGGTTTTCTCTCTCTCCCTCTCTTTCTTTCATTCTCTCTCCCTGTCCTATCCCCCAGTCATGTCTGTCCCGTTTGTAGCAACTGAAAATAAAATAAATTCATAATTATAATAAAGGTCAATCAAATGGACCAATATGGCAAGGCCATGATGATCCACTTGGTAAAATAAATCCGCTTGGCATCTTTCTTGGCCTTAAGACAACAATTCTGATGGCTAAAGATCCAAACGGGACACAAAAAAAAAAAAAAAAAAAAAACAAAAAAAACCAAATCAATGTTATATATCAATCAAGATCTTAATATGCATTGTTTACTGTGCGCTTGCAATGTGGCAGCACAATTAGAACTGGTGTTCTCCTTTAATAGTACTTCATTAATACAGTCTACTTTAAAAGTCTTAATCTACAAGTCTACAACTGTTAATTGTTCTTAATTACACATATGTCCCCTCTAAAGTGAAGCCTTGCTCATAACTTATTCATAGTAGTTTGACACTTAATAACATGCCCAAGTTCCTTAAAGCAGCCTTTTAGATCCATTGTAGTACACAGAGCCTGCAGTCACGAGACCCTATTTCTAATGAGCGACCTTAAAAAAAATGGACATGTATTGAGACACAACAGGTTTTTATCCCATCTAGTAAAACACAAAGATTTTCAACCATACAGCTAGATAGTTGTTATTTTAATAAAAGGGAGTGATGTATTTTAACTACATTACAAAGGTCAGAAAAGAGCTTCATGTGTTGCTCCTTTCAAGCAGTAAAGAGTTAATTAGTGTTACAACTGATTGAGCCAAACTTTATGAAGTATAAAAATTGTTTTTATAAATAGCTAGGGTAGCTTAGCAGAGTAGCCTTTGGTCTCATGTGGTTTAAGTTCACATGGTTAAATCACACGTTTTGTTTTATTAAAAATTAATCCATGGTACTGATAGCAACACATTAGATGCAGATTCTGTATTTTTTTCCTTGCGTTCTTTTAAAAATAGAGAGCATTATCTTGCTAATCAGGTTTTCAGCTATTTTTAATATTATTCATATTAACATTAATAACAGGACTACTATTATTAAAAAACATTAAACAAGTTTAATTTTAGGGTTTTACAGAGCATATATTTACTTAAAGTTTTCAAAAAGTGAAGTAATAATTTACTCTACTCAACAAACGATGAAGTAAATAAATGCAAATACAAGGGCATTTTATAGCATTATATTTGTAGTATTTTATTATCACTGTCTTACTGAAACAGAGGTGGCCCAAAATGAGTTCCTGCCCCAGAGCAAAATGTTTATCTGGCCATGCTTAAACTTGATCTATTCAGATTATTTTGAGCATTATATTTTTTATTCTTGGACTCTACAAGAATAGCTTTGCATGATTCACAGTTTAAAATAGTACCTATTTATCTTGTACTGGGCCTTGGTGCTGTTCATTCAACTCAGTGAAAAGTGCTGTTTTATCTTATCTGTTGTATATAAAACTAATAGAGAAATAACAGTTTCCACCTCCCCCTTTACCAAACCTTTTTTTAATGGTGCAATGTAATGTTGACAACATGATGTAATGATATACTTACTCAAAGATACCTTAAAGATATTTCCCCTGCAGTATCTCTATATATTGATGCTACTGCGTCCTTTTATGTACAGCTTATAAACAAATACATTTATATTTCAGTGACACCGCCACATACTTTTCAACTTTGTGCGTACTTTGCTTTATACATCACAGCAGTTTTACACTGTGGTGATGCACATTTTTGAATAAGAAATGCAAGTATTTTGTCCACCAATGAATTCACTACAGAGAATCTGTTGGTTAAGTAGTTACTGTAAAATGAAAGCAACCACATTGTAGAGGCACAGATAAACATTGAGTACTTGCAGGCAGAAAGTAAGTCCGACATGAGTCATGTTCCCAGTGTTTAAAATCAGAAGTGCATAGGTACGAGCTGATGATGCACCTCTTTTTCTCCATGCTCAAAGTCATCACTCACTTCAGCTGGCACAAGCAGCAGAGAAACTTACTTCTACTGAGGGAGCTGAAGGTTTTGCCTGGCAATACTTAGCAAGCACTGGATTGTTGAGTAGGGTGGGTGGCACAGGCCACCATTATTAAAAAAAACATTATTAAAATCACTTCAGAGAAAAGAAGAAGCACTGTGTCATCAGACAGTGTGGCTACATTCCTCTTTTTCCTGAGGATGACTCAGGAGCGGCGCACTCATGTATCAGTACTACTGTAGCCGAATGTGTGTGCGAAAGAGAAAGGGGAGGGCGTGTGTGAGTCAGGAGTGTGTGTGTGACTGCATTTCATTCGGCATCAGGTCCATATTCCAGATATTACTGTGCCAGTAAAATACACATACGCATAATTCTGTTCTGAGTCACGTGTTGATCCTAAACAACTCTCTGACATACTTCAGTGAGCGTGCGCGCGCTAGATGGTCCGGTACTGGTGCAGTCCTCGGCTACAGCTCACCACAGCAGCGCACCACAATACTTCCACTTTTGGCTCAGATTGAAAACTTTGCACGTGAACAGATGATATTAGGAATGCTGATGATCACGAACACATCACATTATTGGCACATTCACGGAAAAAAATATTGAAATTTAACAAAATCTGGATAGAATTGTAGTGAAGAGAAAAGAATAAAAACACTTCAAAGGTTCTACGTTCCCTGTTGTTGGACAACATTCTTCTTTTTAGAAAACCTGTTCCCGATTACAATTATTAGACAATACAAAAATTAGAGAAAAGGGCTACAATTTTCACATGCAAAAATTAAAATTCCAAAAATTTAAATATTTAGAGTTGAAACTATTTATATTGTAACTTTTTATGATCTCAACGTGCCATTTTAAACATGTTTTGAGGACTGACAAAGTCATTAATCAACTATTTGTAGCCCTAAAAATAATTAAATATGTTTGGCTGTAAAAGTTTGTTCCATCAAACTTTTAATAATAATTCAATCACCAGACAACCAGCCTGTAACAGATTGCAGAATTGTTTGTATTTTGTATTGACAGATTTGAAAAAAAAATAATAATATAATTAAAAATCACTAGTTGTAGCTTCTCTTATGTAAATATTTGTTATGTGCCAGTGCACTGAATGAATCTGGGTTCTGCACTGCTGGTACAAACAAAAACGTTTTCTTCGTTGTTTTAAACAAGAACTGAAAATAATCCCCATCTGCAGCCTAAACCTCTAGCAAGAAACCTATATAAATGCCAATCAGACATCAGGCATTTCATTAAAAGGAAAAACACCCAAAATGCTCTTTTACAATGACAAGTGTGTGTGAAGTGAATTAAAAGAGTTAATGCTCAAACAGAAAAGTCATTAATAAAATATAAATAACTATTAAGAAAAAAAACACAAAAACTTGTGTTTTAAACAGTCGTAACATGTTACGAACTGAACTATTATTCACTTGCTTGAAAGAATGGATTTCAGTGATAATGAAAATAAAAATTATGATTTCAATGAATTCATAGACACCAAAAACATAAAAAGAGTGTATTCTGTTTTGGGGGGGGGGTTTCATGGCAGAAATGCACAACTGAGGTCATCTTTGAAACTAGCTGCAAGGATAATGTCAGCTAAAATCAACAGCAATTCGTTTTTTGTCTTGTTTTCTTTCTTCTTCTTCTTTTTTTTTAAAAAAAGTGCTGCTCTGAAGGACAGTCAGTTTATGCAGATGCTTCTAAAATATTTTATCTTCCCTAAATTGGACCTGATTTTTTTTTTTTTTTTTTGCTTCCTATGGTACCTCCTAAGGTAAAAAAACAAAAAAAGAAATGCCAAAAGGTTAATAGCTACACGTATAGTCATAAAAAAAGAAGACAAAAACTCACCAAATAACAACTGTTCAAGTATATCTTAGCAAAACCTAAAAAAGCTTGACAGGCCTTTGAAGCTCTATTTGTACTAAGAGTCGTATATATATAAAATATATTCAAATATATGTATATAAAAATAAAGGCTTTTTTTAGATTTTACAAAGCTCAAAGTGAATCTCACAGAATCATTTACATAAACTGTAAATGTAGCATACCCAGTTAACTACAATTTACAACAGCAAACCAAATTGTATGTCCTGACCATATTATTCAAAGGGAGATGGGTTCAATTATAATAATTTTCTAGTAATAGATTTGAATCCACCCTGGGTGTCATTTTTTCAGCAACTCCAATTGAAGTTACTGCTCACCTATTACAGAAACTTTCTTCAGTAATGTAAATCCTGATTGGCACAAATTCCTGCTATTTTAAGAACAGTGCCTGGCTTTTAGTTTTCTGGTTTAGCGTATTTGCTTTCTTTTTTTCATGTTATTTTTAAAACTAGTTTCAAATGTATGAAACTAGTAAGGCACCCGTGGATAAATCATAAGAATGTCAAAGTCTCTTTTTGTTATACTTCAGCATAAATTTATGAGTTTGTAGCAGAGGTCTAATCCTACCCCTTCTCTGTTACATTTAGGGTAGTTTAAAAAGCCGTAATGTAATACAGGAACTTAGCAGTTCAGTGCAATACAAGAAAAATGCAATTTCCTTACTATCGTGCCTTTTAATGGCTCCGCAGCTGGTAAGAATGCTGATGTTTACCTTACCAGATAAGCAATACAAATAATAAAAGATTACCAGGAAAGTTGAGTTAATTTAGAAATGTACCAATACACTGGACGACCATTAGTATAAGTAGAAACTCACCTTCCAAAATTCAGATCACCTGACTTGAATTCAACCAATGGCAATCACTAATGCAGTCACTATATTCTTCATTTCCGGTTAATACTTGTACAGCTGCTGTTATTGTGTATATATTTATTTATATTTAGATTTCTTCATACATTCTTATATAGTTCTATATTGTGTATTTTGTTGTACAGTTATTTTATTTTCAATTTTAATTTATATATTTTATCTTATTCTTTCCCAGTTAAATTTACCCTTCATTCTAATTTGTGTTGTACAGTTATTTCATTTTTAACCTTAATTTATATTTTATTCCTTCCTAGTTAAATTTACCCTTTTTAATTTTTCATATTTATTTCCTATCTTATTCATAGCCTTTTCCTTTTTGTTTTCTTTAGGTCACGAGCAGTTGTCCAAGCATTTCACTACATATCGTACTGTGTATGACTGTGTACGTGACAAATAAAATTTGAATTTGAATTAATGTTTATCCATTGTAGAAATTTAGCACTGGCCAAAAAAAACCCATACCTATCACAATAGGGAAACTTTAAAAAGTACATTAAAAAACAATATTGCTGTCTGCATCAGCTATAAGACAACCAACAGATTGATAGTTAACAAAATAGCTACCATCAATCCATCCATTTTACTCTGTGTGTGCTAAATGGGCTATTTAGCACACACTATATAAGCTATATAAGCGCTTTTGTATTTTTTTTTTCTATCCTTAAGTACCTTTCTAGCTAACATTCACACACATTCAGACATGTAGACCCTCCTACACTACAGCCACCCCGTATCGAATTAATGCCGCATCTCGCAGCCCTTGAGCTGTCATGGGGTTAAAAGCAATGTACACCCTGAATAGGTCGCCAGCAACGACAGCTAAAATCTGTTAGGTATATCAATGGTTGTTTTTGTAAAGAATGAGAGTCCCAACTTTGTATACTACTAACTATGATCAAAAAAATGCAAAAACATTTGTTAGTCCTGTCCTTTTAAAAACAAATCTCTCCATTCAGTATCTATCTTTAAATTTGTCACACCATTTATTTGATAATATTACCTAACAGTCAAGATGTTTGCTAACTCATTGAAACATTAAAACCAGGTTATAGCGTCATGCTCACATGATTATCTGAGTAGACTGTTCTTTTACATTTCACATCCTCTCTCCTAATCTCTAATCTCTAGGTTCTCTTTACTTTTTTATGTTACTAACACAAAAACGATTTTAAAAAAAACAAAAAAAACCCAGCTCCTTTCTTGGTGTCAAGAGGTCAGCATCAAGTTTTCTAGGTAGGAATGTGTCCATGAACCCCGAGTGGTATATGCACAGAAGCTTGTTCAAGTCTGTTTTGAGTTTACAGAAACCATGAATTGACCTTAACTAAAGGGGGTTTGGGCATAGTGAATGATCAGTTAAGATGGACCAACTGTTTCCAACAATATTTAACATAAGTCCATGACAAATGGGAAATCTCCATCTGTTGTTGTCATGTGGTGGCATAAATCAATAGTAGATGAACAGGGTGAGGTGTGAGCTGTATTGCCTGTAGTAAAATCGCATGACATTTTTTACATTTTATCCCCCTTCTGCCCCTTTGTCCTTTCACCTACCAAACTCCACCTGACCAGATGTAAATTTTTCAGTCTTTCACTGCAAACTATTTCATACTTGTGTTTATTTCCAACTGTTCCCCTCTTTTACTTGGTCTGCAGTGGATCATCCTTGGAACCAACAGGCCTTCTACTATTCCCGAGTCGGTCAGTGCCTAAGGTTAAGTACAAGTCTATCAGTGCCTGAGAGACGACCCCCTAAACCAATGCTGTGTTTACTGGAGAGAGACGAGCCTATTAATAAATCTGTTGCAGACAGCCTGGCGGAAGTGGCCTGGGGCTGTAAACTCAGTCTGTGAGAGAAGGATGGATGAAGGGCAAAAGAGAGGGGGAAAAGGTGGACAAACTCTTTGAAAAAAAGAAAAGCAAGAACAATAAAAAGCAAAAGAGAGAGGATGGAAAGAAATGAGGATGTATGGAATTGGAGAAAGGGGGAAGGACTAGAGGTAAATGAGGGAGAGGAAAGAGGGTGTGTATGTGTGTGTTTTGTGTGGTGTAAACCATGGGTGCTTTTTGATGGATGAATCTAGGTTCTGAAAAGCCACAGCTGCCCTGTTCTTCCTAGAAAAAGATCCATGAGGAAAAGTGGCAGTATGTGGTTCAAGCATCTCGCATCCTCATACTATTTCTGACCAGCATACTGCAGCACCCATCAGAATGTGCCTGGGTCTGAAAAACCTCTGCAAGAGTGAGTAAATGAGAGCATGTGCGCCTGTATTATTAACTTTGTGCCTATGCATAGTAAAAATGACAATGTGAGGGTTCTTTTGTTGTTGTTGGGTTTTGGGTTTGTTTGTTTTTTACTTTAATTAGCCTTGTAAATATCTGTGCATATGTGAGACTTTATGTGCCTATGTAAGCTCCTCCACTCATTTGTATGCCTGTTTTCAATCAGTGTATTATACAGCAAAACATCTTTTTCTCTCTGTCATAGCTGCCAGGCTAAATGTTGTAAATGTACATAGAGTTGTATTTAGTAAAAATTGGGATAAAGATTGCTGTTTGGGACATATTTATGCACCCAGCAATATTAGTCCCCAATGCCTAAACCTACTAGCTTACTTCTTAGCCTCTAACATCATGTGAACTTAGTAAAAACCATCTAAATTATATATGACTTCAACATGGGTTCTGTCCATATGGTGTTAAGAATATCTGGTCAAATTAATTAATTAATAATCTTCCACACTAAAAAGTCATAAACTCAGCATACAGACTTAATAGTAAGGTCAGTCAACTTTAGCTAATATTACCCACCAGTTACCAGCCACATTTAGCTAAAGCAGCAGTTCCACTGGTATTGTTATTATAACGATAATGTTATGATTATGATGCACACGAACAAAAAGGCAGCAAAAAGTTTCAGTAATATTTTCCTTGTTCTATGTATTCAAACTTTGGTAATGTTACCTGGCATTAGCATTGGTATACATTAGCTATGGTATTAGCTATGGTATTAGCTATGGTAGGCTAGCCATCACATTGCTATCTATACAGCAAAACTAAAGCAAAACAATCCAACAAACCTCTGATTTGTAATGCTATGTTTAATTGCCCACAAACTTAACATTTGAAAAAGGAAGGATATCCAAGTCTGTTTTTATCCTATTTTAATTGAGTATGTAATACTTGGACTTCAGACTACAAGTTAGACTTGATTGTCAGGCTTCATGGGACAATAAAGCTAAACTTTTTGGATTCTACAAAGCTGCTTTTATTAATTTAGCAAAAAAATTACTAATTTCATAATAATGGTAATAAAGAAGTTGCACACCCAATTTTCCTAAATAAAATAAAAACAGTCTAATACTGGAAAAAATTGTGATTAAAACCAGTGAAAATCATCAAGAATAAAATAAAGCTTTTGATAATATTCACTTATTTTAATCAAAGTATTAGCCAGTATTTTTTCCAGTCTTGACATTTATAAGTATTTCATAACATTTAGTAGTATGGCAGTTTGTAGCTCTTGGTAGGAAAAACAAATTACTGCTGATTTTTTTTTTCTTTGACCACATTACCACTCAATATCAGACCCACATTCTGAGCTACAGATTTATCCTTTTGCTTTTCTATTTCTTGCTCCCTTGTTCAGTCTTTCTCAGAATTCATAACTTCTTTCTGCTTTCACACCCAACATACAGCTCTCAGCCCTCTCTCACACAATAGCCTGAAAGCCGAGCAGCTAATGTGTGAAGCCTCACATACTGCAAATAAATTAAATGAAATATCTGTTTCCCTGCTAGTCCCATGCAGTGTTGAGTGTAATGTGTTTCTGTAATCACATTACATTTTTTCAGTAACACAGTGACATGTTAGTTACAATTATGTTGTGACATTGTTTTACAAAGATTCTTTAGTTGTTTGCACACAAGGCAGACAGAAAGAAAAAAGCATCAAGTTAACATGTTTTCTTTTTTCCTGTGCACTTGCCCTACTATTAGCTGATTTCTGTCTATATGAAGAAAAGAGGAAAAATGTGGTGTGGAGCTTTTAGGCAGTAGAAATATGGACATTAATTTTACTTTTATTCCATAAAAGGACAAAAGCACGATGGTGAAATGCAAACTGTATCAAGACAAATACAACCGCACTGTGCTAACACAAGGTGGACTCTTTGCAAACATCTGCACAGACAGCATACTAACAGAAAGCTAGCCAAGAGCCCAGAATTATTTTAAAGCTGAGGGCTTGCTGACTCTAGTCCTGCAGCCAGAGCTTGATTTTCAACAGGTAACAAAAACAGTGACGAGCAGTCAGGCTTGCACCATTGTAGCCTTCATTTCTACCTGTTCGTGTTTCTGCAGTTGCATCACTGTGAAGCCTCTTTGATCTCAATTTTAAAACTAAAAGATATGGATTATAATAATAGCCTATGGTTTATATAGATAATTATACGATAATGTGTTTAAGGTCATTTTACAGAGTAACACAAAAGTAATGTATCAAATAGGGTAACAAATTACATTCTCCGGCAGGTCCTTAAGAAACAAATTGCATTACTTTTAGGAAAAGTATCAAATAATGTGTAAAGTATTACTTGTTTTCAGTAAAAACCTGTACACTGATCCCATGACACCAAATGTACTTACGTCCACACACTCTTGTACGGACGCTGCCCAGTGTTTACACATGCACACACTTAACAGCTCTGGCAATGCCCTGTATTCTGTTGCAGTTCTCAGGTTCCCAGTGCCACTCCTGAGAAAGTAACACATAGTACAGTTTTTCTACAGCCTGTCAGCAAGCAGCATCCATTCTACCATGAACCCAGTGTCCCTTGCTCCCTCACCCACCCCCTCCAACCCCATCCCATCCGTGCCTCTAGAAGGTGAAAAAGTACAAAGCAAGGGATCAGAGCTTTTCCGATTCTTCCCTGGTTATTAACTACCATTTGTCCCCTCAGAGGGCTGTCCCTCCCATTAACCCAACTGATGCTCTTTTCTCATGGTAATCAGCCTGCTGTTGCTGCTGCTGCCACCGCCGTCGCTGCCGCCACCACCGCTGCCGCCACCACCGCTGCTGCCCGAAGAGGTGCAAGGAATTGTGAGGGGGATTTTCAGAAGAGAAGACCTCCCTTGGACTCAAAAAACAGCAATCTCTCACTCACACACACTAAAATGGAGCGCAGACACACACTTCCACACACACATATCTTCCAAACAGGCAAGTGTGTGTGCTCTCACAGGCACCCACGTTCGCTCAATCATAAAGGCAAACATGAAACGTGCTGCCTCTCGACCACAGGGCATGGAAGTAATGTAAGGCAATGCATGGAAGTTAATGAGAAGAAGCTGGCTCAGTGGACTCAAGCAAAGACTGTGCTCAACTGAACAGAGCAGATCTGAAAGCTCAGGCAGCAGAATAACATGAATCATTAGATGGTTATGTCTGAGGAAAAAATATAAAGTAGGAGTACTGGAGTCTTGGAGTTTCTTGAGGGTTTTTTGTGCTTTAGAGTACACATAATCATTCTGAAAACACACATACTGATGGGAATTAGCGTGACCTTCTGTGAATTTGTGGGGGAAAATACTATTATATTCAAATACCTTTGTTTTCATATATCATCTGTCACTGCATGTAAAAAAATAAAGCAGTCATCTTCTTCAACACTCCACGTGTGAGAATTGAAATCTGACTAATGCTCCATGGGGCGGATCCATCGTCAGCCGAACGGTTGTAGTGAGAGAGCAGCAAACATCAACACATGGGTCTCAACTTGCAGAGCGACCAGCAAAGGCATTGTCTCGTGACAACCTCACTTCCATTTCCTTATTATGTAGCTGGAGGCCTTGATGGTACATGCTTGGCTCAGACATGTAGGCGTGAAGTTGAAGGGAAAAACCTGCCTAAAGTTCATTACATGCTGATCTGAATTTAGCCTTTTTAGCTACCTTTTATACCTGAAACGTGAGTATGACTTTTCTGACTGGTAGTCCAGCTATATCACATTATTCATATGAACTATAACAAAATGTTTGACTTGATTTATAGCTACACGCACTGAAATTGTGTTTGTGGATTTAGTAGCAAGCAAAATATGAATTTGACCTTGAACCATTAGGCAGAAGTCATCTTCAGTTCGAAAACTTTATTGATCCCAGTAAAATAAATGAATTGACATCTTACTAAGTGACTCATCACATCATTTTCTACACAAATCAGCAGGATAACAAGGCAAGATTTATTGATATCAGTCGCTGATATTTATCTTTAATTGCACATCATTTTTGTACTCACTAGATGCACAAATATTGTGTAATAAAAAGCTGAAAGACTAACAGAGATTAGCTTTGTTTTCAAATAAGATTACTTTGTGTCGCAAAAATAACAACAGAAACAAAATAAAAATACTGAAAAAATATCAGCTATCAATCGAATTGCTAATTTAAACATCAGCATCAGTCTAGAGTTTCACAACCTATGCATGTCTAATATGTAGTGTATGTATTTTCTTAATAACTCGCAAAATGGCTAATAGCTTCTAAAAACTAATGTGACACGTCATGTGGTATTTATCCTACATTAACTGAAAAATCAATCAATCATTTTTGAGCCTTTATGTTTGTGGAAGTAAGTTGATCTTTTGGTTGTTGTTTTTTTGCTTTTAGGTTACATTGATCATCAAAGTCTGGAATGATTTCTATGTTTAAAATAACAATCTAGCCAACAGTAGATGCTGACACAAATGTCCACATTTCTGTTCTTGTTAACTGTCCTAAAGTACTTTCCTTTCCTCACAGTATCTTTGAACATTTCCACGCTGCTACAAATGATGGAAAACAACAACAATACACAGATATATCAACAGCTGATACTTATGTTGGCCGATGTTCTTCCATATTGTCATTTTTAGTGTGCTCAAATGACGATGGATAACTTGGTAATGGAAAACCGTGTATGCGTGTAGTGGAATCTCCCACTGTGGATGTGCACTTTCCTGTACAATCACAGGATGTCTGCTTATAGTTTATAAGTGATGTCATGAAAACAACTTAAATATCCCAAAGTTCAGCCAGAGTTCATGCTTTATGCAGAACAGGGAAAAAGTTTGCTAATCTTGAAATGTAATATTGCTGCAATAACAATATGAAATGCAAATGAAAAACACCAGAATGCAACAATCTCCCAATAGGAGAAACAGCTTTCTGTTCAGTCCTCTGCAAAGCTGACTACTTTAGGGTTACTTCCACCGTTGTTTGTGCTCATTTCCTCCCTCCTGAATGACAGTAAATACGTAAAAAGCGTGCAGCCAAATCAGAAACAAGTGCACAAACTGAACCCCCACACTGTGACCCCAACCACCCCGGCTCTTTGGCAGGGTCTTGGTTGTTATTTACCCCCCTCTTTCAAGGAAAAGCGCACACTCTCCCAGCAAAACATCCGAACTGTGACATAAACCACAACCTAGTGGACGGCT
Source organism: Haplochromis burtoni (assembly GCF_018398535.1). Lineage (NCBI taxonomy): Eukaryota > Metazoa > Chordata > Actinopteri > Cichliformes > Cichlidae > Haplochromis > Haplochromis burtoni. The sequence goes on along the minus strand of NW_024582843.1, from coordinate 364,550 downwards.
CGATTCAGACAGCAACAATGGCTTCAAGGTTCAAGGAGGGCGACTGAATATCGGTCGCAAAACTTATTTAAAGAATCTGTGATGGGCATAAACATCCGTGCACGTTTCAGCAAATTTGTTTTTTCCCCTCTGGTCAACAAACACACGCAACAGGACGTTCTCTCGACCTCCCTCTCCCGTGCAGCGGCACTGCACACTTGATGAATGTTCGAAAATTGCTTAAAAATCACAAGATCGCCGAAAACTTGCAAAACTACATCAAACGTCAACAGCGAGGGGCCGCTGCAGAAAGTGCGCCGTGTGGAACAACTTTACAGATTGCGTTTGCAACATAATCATCGAGCAAAAACAAGAAAACGTTTTAAAAAAACTGAGGAAGAAGACGAGGCAGAAGAGACGATCGCGTAATTATAAATTAAATACCCAGGCTTCTTACACGGTGCCACTAAAGAAAAAATAGCGCAAAGTCCGATCGTGCGACGGTAACAACACGTTCACAACAATTCAAGTGTCACTTAGAGACAACTGAGGGCTGATACGAGGCTCGGAAAGTTGTAGCAAAGGCACACATGCACACGGGAGGACGTGAAGCCACAATATGAGCGCTTAGAGGAAAAAAACGAGCAGTTTACCCACCAGAAAGTTTCCAGCATCGCATTAGTCAATTTCACAAGGACTCCCGGTAGCCTCCCATCCCGGACCGGACCAAAAACCCGCTGTGGGAGAGCCCACGCCACCGCTCCACGCTCTTTTCTCCTCCCGATCTGTTGCTTGGATATTTTTTTCGATTTTTCCCAATAATTTTTCTATATTCGGGGCCTGAGAGTGTGTCTGGCTCTCCTCAGGCTGCAGCGGAGTTATGGGGCGGTAAGCATTATGGGAGTGTGACGTCAGGCCACTTTCACAAACTTTTTTTTTCTAACCAGCGACAGCTTTACTGGTTTTTCAGCAGCTTGCAGCCAGTCCTCCCAGTTAGCAGTACTAGTTTCAGTTATAACACCTGCAGCTTATCTTCACTCTGCGCATTGATTTTAAACAAGAAAACCTTTAAAACAATTAGAAAGATGCTTGAAAACAGAAGCTTCTACAATGTCTAAAATGCAGGCTGTGCCCAGACTTGAGTAGAGAGGGGAGGGCTTAGTTGTTAAGCTATGAATGCACTTGTTCGATGCTTTGCTTTTTCTTATTTTTATTTATCTTGTTTTTTTTAAGAAGCTCAACAATAATGAGGAAACCACTGATAATTTTTTAAAAAAAAATGAATTTTCTGTTTATTAAATGTAGTATTTGTTTATTTCAGCCTTTTTGTTGGAATAACTACGTCAATATTTAGCTACAATGGGAGTCTGCTTTTTAAGAACCATCAAGAACATAAGATTTCTCATAACACCACTTCATCATCATTTCGCTATTGTTATTTATAATTGGGGGGGGGGGGGGTGGATTCAACTTGAAAAACATTTTTACCCTTAAATGCGTTATACAAAAATACAAAACCACTTTATTGAAATTAATGTGCTGGTATAATTAAGGTGCTTTTTAAAGGTATCAGAAAGTGAAAACATGGCGCCAGATAACGAGTAGGAGTTCCAGCCCACAAGCTGGAATGTGGATGATCACCCCGGGTCCCCACGTGCTGAAGGCTACCGGTGGTTGGTGGTGGTGGTCCCGTTGCTCTCTCTCCCATCTTGTGTGTCCTTTGGGGAAGGGGGAGGGGAGAAGGGTGAAAGAATTACTTCCAGGGCACATCAACTCGTTTCCTCATCACCCTAACTGCCTCTCCGGCACCACTTCCCAGCCCCTCCACAGGCTGCCAACGGTCCCACCGCCGAGCCCGCAGGGTGAACGTGTTTGTGCACAGCACAGAGTGAGTGAAATGAGAAGGGGTGTCTTCAATAATGCGGCATTTAAGTTCTTATGTTCTGTTTTCATACAAAAAATAAAATACTGTTTTTAAAGATCAATACATATATTTGTGTAATTTTTGAATTGCATAAATGATTCAACTTATTCCGAAGCCTTTGCATCATGTTGAAGTGCAAAATGCTTTTATTAAACAGAAACACATGATTCAAAATCTTGCATTTAGGTGCTGACTGGCCAGTGAACAATTAAAATAAAAAATACATCACCATGCAGAATGCACTTATCCTGTTATTCGGATTTTCATGGGCAATTAGTCTAAATTGAAAAATTTCCGACAGAACATGAAAGCATCAAAAGCCTTTCGGCTTGTTCAATAAAGGGGAGCGGGGCAGAAAGTGTTTGTTGTTCGGGGCTGCTGTGCTGCACAACTACAATAGACGTACCTACTACAACGGTGTGCTGGAAAGAGCTTGCGGAAATGATGATGACGATGATGATGCTTTTTGTTTCCCGAACCACTTTTTTTCCGTTTTTTAAAGAAGAAGCTGCTTATAATAAGCCTATATTGTAAGTTGTTGTCTCGGACCTAAATGTTACTCCACTGGATCGGACCGGATATCTGTACCTGACGTCGCAGACTCGTTTATGTAAAACAGACAGGCTAAAAACCTCTTTAAACACGAATAGTGTTGAGATGTTTTGTTTTCTGTTCGTTTGTTTGTTTTGTTTTTTGTTTTTCAAAGTTTACTTTAAAAAGTCAGGTCGGTTTTTTTGTATTCAAGCAGACTTTTATTGGGGGGG
>NW_024582843.1:337599-361863 GCF_018398535.1 Haplochromis burtoni | reverse complement strand
GGGGGGGGGGGCAGTTAAATATTTAACTGTTAGACAAATAAAAGCAGGTCTGTCAACACAAGATCTGTAGGAATTAAAATTTCTCACAAAAATTAATAGAACAAACGCATATTCAATAAAACCACATTTGTATAATTATTTTAAAGATTTTTTCATTATTAAAACAATTAAGCAACTGATACTAATAAAATATTCAGACAAACATAGAAAGCTCAGATTTAAAAATAGACAAATAAGGAAGTTATAAATAACATAAGGAAGGAAATAATTGCATTTTTATACCCATTTTTTTCTATTCATATTGGACATTTTTATTCTTAAATTAAGCCTAGACGTTCCATGAATTAATCTCTGAATACCAAGTGTAACAATTTGAAACTGTCCAAAAGCAATGACAAGTATGTACTTTGGATGAAATTATGTACTTTCTTTTGAATGCCAAAAGAAAGTACATAATTCTTCATTAAAGTTTGTTTAATGAAGAATTCTCTTTAACCTGATGCTACAGTTGTAGAAATTATCTGTGGATATAATAATGGTTTTAATGCTTTGAATGTAAAAAACTAGGAAAATCTTCCATTTTTGGACAATTTAAACCCTCAAAGGCCAAGGGCCACTGGTCATGAAGTAGGGAAGTTGTGAGAATTTTTTATCTCCCAAAAACTACAAATACTACACTCTAGGTAATATTCTCAGAATATTCAAGGATTTTCCAACCAGGCTGTTAATTAAAATTGCCTTAGTCTGATAAATATTTGTGGGAATTAGGCACTTCAGCTGGAGTTCAAGCACTTGTGACTTAAAACTAATTAGTGCCATTTTAAGAGGGCCCTATTTTCTTTACTTTAACCACTTAAGGAGCAGGTGTCTTAAAAAATTGATCTGTTTAAAAATGTAAATAAACATTAAATCAAACTGAATCTTTAAATATATAAAATTTAGGAAAAAATGTTAATTTTGGATTTAATTCCAGCAAAAAGGATTTTAAAAAAGGTGGTGAAAACCCAGGAAAACTGATGCTTTAAAGAACACTTCAAGAACCTATAGGTTACTTAATAACCACTAGGATATTCAAACAGGTTATTAACATGTGATTTGGTAGAAAAAGAATGTCCTAAAGAGGTTGGGTCTTCTTTAAGTTAAAAGTAGCAAAGGTTCATTACACAAAAAAATCTCATAAGCAAATAGTTTAACAATTAAAGAACAACATCTTGATGTAAAACATGAACAGCTGGTAGACTTCACCATGTGTAGTAACATTAAAAGACCCCAGAAAAACCCTAACAAAGTAATGCACTTGTATTTTTTAGTACATTTGCAGTCTTACTGAGCAAAACGCTTCAGATGACATTTTAACTAAACACACATATAAGCATTTTCTCAGCTTCACATTCACGGCCAATTCAGAATCAGCAACGTCTCTAACGAGCATGTGTCAGACTAACAGGAGGAAACCTCATGTAGGCACAGGGAGCGCCTGCACTCATAAGAGCACCAACAAGGGTTTGAATCAGGAACCATCTTGTTGTCAGGTGACAGCACACCACTGTATTGAAACAAAAAGACAACCCAAAAACAAAAATGAGGCAACACACCATGCCACTGTTGTAGCTTTTTCTGAAATGTGTTTCTGGCATCAAAATAAAAAAGGATATTTCTCATAAGCAGTTTGCGTCGTCTTTGCACATTTATTTTCATTATATACAAAATTAAAAGATTAACTGCATTCTGTGTTTGTGAACTTTTTGCAGACTGGGCTGTAGGACTTTCTTTGACATCAGCTGTATATTTTGCTACCATCAGTTGTACTTTCACAAAGATTACACATTACAGATTTTACCTGTGGTACGACTAATGTATGACTAAATTCAGCTGACCACGCTGCCTTTGGTGGGATCTGATGTAACCGCTTTGGTTGTTTTTCCCCCTGCAGCTTCTTCTGTTAGGATCCTATAAAGCAAACAGAAACTGGACAAGAATAGATGATAGAGAAACAGAAGGTCTGAAGATGGATGAGGTGAGGCAATTTCCCGGCATAAACAGTGAGATTTCTTTCATTATGCCTTTGTTTGTTTATTTGGATTACAGTGTGGTTTGCTGCAACCGCAGTCAGGTTGATTGCAGTTGTTGCGTGGTGGGCTGTTATTTACATCTGTGGAGCAATTTTTACTAACCTATGAAATGCCACAACATGACATCCTCTAATTCCTCTGTCTTTTTCTCAGCCCTGTAGACCATGCAGGAAAAGCCCTCACATGCACAGCAGCAGCCACCACTCCCCTGCATGTTTCTGGCTACCACACACCTAATCAGTCCTGATTAGATGCACTGTGAGGGACGAGGAAGCCAGAAGTTTCCTTTGAGAAGTTCTGATGACAGGACAGAAGAAAGCAATGGGCTCTCTTAAATAAAGCCTTCATCAGGCTCTGGGAAGAAACATGTGGCTCTGTTTATGGCAGGGTATACCAGTGTTCTGCTCTCCAACTGATCTTGCAGTGTCATCTTGATTTACCTCCTTCCTTTAGCACGCTTTACTTCACAGCTATTACTTTAACACCGTCAGCTTCATATAGACGCACGCTCAAGCTCCTCTGTATGTACACATGCACCTCTAAACTTAACGTATTGTGGCAAGCACTCACACACCCATCTACACAAACCAAAGAGATCCAAAATCAGCATCAGCAAGCACAATAGCAATTAGTAAGGGGGACAATTTATTCACATCTGGAGTGGATTTGCTTGCCACCAGAATACCCAGCAATCTCTTCTTTCAGGGTCTGGCACAGTGGGAAATGACTATGTGTGTTTTTATGTGTTTTGTTTAAAACAGATGGGCGGTTTACATTAGTGGGGATGGGTGATAAACAGCTTAGGAGGGATGGTGGGGAACCACCAGGACATCATTGTCCCGTCCAGCTACACAGAAATGGCTGAGCATTCGACTGAAAGCTAGACAGAGACGATACATCTGCATGATGTAACCACTGAGCGTTTGGTGTGTGATAATTTCTGGGCAGAAGTTCTCTGCGATGAGGTGGGGTGTCAAGTCACAGAGAGCAAACATCAGAGTTCTGCAGGAGGTTGATAAGGTAGATGGGTGGAGCTGCAGAGCTGTCCAGTTACACAGTCATCAGTTACATCATGAAGGCACTCTGCCCCAAAAATTATTTTAAAAAAGAGTTTTAAATTAATAGTTAATGAAAATACTCAGTCATGAAATGATTTATTTTTTTTGCTTTATATGCAAAAACAGGACAAAAACAACACTTATTGAACAGAATAAGTGTATCTGATAATGTGCTTGAGGGAGTGTTTGTAGGTGTGCACAGTTTTAGTAAGCCCAGAGGTAAAAATTTGTGAAAGAGAATGAAAAAATAAGAAAGGCAAGATGAATAACTATATAAATAAAGCCAATAATAATGAAATAAGAAGAAATGAATAGTAGAAAGATACTGTCAAGTTCTGTCTGTCTTCCAAGTCACTGCACTTATAAATAAAAGTCTGTTTCACATAGTAACATGTTGAAATAAGCACTGTAAGAAACTCTGAGGGAAAGTGTTTATATTTACTACACTGTTAAAAATGAAGTAATGTAAATAATGTTATATTTATGTAATAATTATTGTATGAATTAAATATTGTCACTTATGGCGTACCCTGTACATTTGTCAGTATTCTTGGCAATACTGAGAATCAAGTAGTTTTGGTGCATAACTTAATCAAACAGGAAGTGAAAGGAACATACTGCATATCCAGGTTCAAAGGCTTGCAAGTCAGAGCACCTGCCTACACATTTGCTGTTTAAAAGCACAGTAATGTAAGTATCAGTTATAAGTTTACAAAACCGGTACAAAAAACATTCTGAACCATTTAAAAGGTTTTAGAATCACTTGTAGCTTTATCCAGATGTTCAGATGGCTTAGCTTAATTAGTTTAATTATCTACTTACCTTTCATTAATGTCCGTTATTGTGGGAACAACCAAAGTCTTATGTTACAGTCTTCATGTATGCCACTCAGACACACTAGGGCAAATGGGATATTTGTGTTTAAACAGAAAAATAAAGTTTGTCAATCTATCTATCTATCTCTCTCTCTCTCTCTCTCTCTCTCTCTCTCTCTCTCTATATATATATATATATATATATATATATATATATATATATATATATATATATATATATATATATATATATATATATACATATATATATATGCTACTGTGCTGCTATAACTACTATAGTAGCGCAGTACTATTACCCTATTACTACTTTTTTAGTTTTTTAGTGTTTTAGTCCAGCTTCATTTGAAGAGGGGCTTTTAGCATTTACAGTTTTAAAGGTTTAAAATATATTGTTTCAAATGTTGATTTTTGTTTAGTTGTTATTAGTTTCATGATTAACAGTCTCAGCGCTTGTTATGACAGTAGTGGTATTTTTAAGCCTTTATGACGTACAGACATGTCTCAAACATGCACTAAAGTCTTCTGTTGCGTTAACAAATTCAATCAAACTGACAAAGATATTTCTCATGTGTTTTAATTTTACTTTAGTTTGCTTTCAAATTGAACCTTTTCACTAGTCTAAACCTTTCTAGTGCATTCAGTTTTTATCCATGTCAGTAAATTATTATTAGCATGTATTACTAACATTTTCTAGAGGTAGATATTGCATTTTTGTTTGTTTTGGCATGTCCACGTTTAAATTAAAATTTAAATAAATCTGTCAAGTGAGAAATATTTCTTACCATTAATAGCTTTAATGCTGCAAACTTTAGAATAGACTTTAAAGAGATAGTTTGGCTTTTTCCAATTTCATTAATAAGATAAATCTCCTAACATCAGTTTTGATACTTTGTGTGTTGCTTTTTGTTACATTCAGTCTATGTGTAGCTACAGCAGATTACTGAGAGGAACCAACAGACCAAAATAAAATAAGATAAAACACACACAAAGCTTAACATCCCTAAATACAAGAAAACCTTGAAGGTGAAACAGGTTTCTCTTAATTTTTCTCTATATCACTAAAGCAAACTGCTTCTAATACAGCAGCTGGAAACTAAAGAAAATCAACAGTAAACAGTTATTAAATTTGACCCATTTTCTACTACTTTTAAATTTAAATAAATCTTGAAAACCAGAATGAAATTGTAGGTGAAGTCAAAAGTAAAACTAAATATGAAAATCTGGTTAAAATACAGGTAAGTTAAGTTTAAAAAAAGGGGTTTTTTTTAAATCAGAGGTTTGGAGCAATCTTTAATACTTGAAATGACACTTAAAAGTTAAATCTTTATAATCAAAATTACTTTAAAATTACTTTAAAATTACTTTAAAAATACTTGGTATCCAGAACTTGTCAGGCTTGCCGTTTTCACAGCAGACAAGTCCTCTTACAGCATGGATTTCATTGGTTTTTCCAAGTAATTTTTCTTGTCTTGAGCAACATTGGAGTAGTCCATCACAGTAAAATTTCTCTCAGCTTGCTGATACTAAGCTCTCTTGTAGCATCACCTGCAGGATTTCCATTTCCTCTATAATAGTTCCACTGGGTAGGTTCAGTTAAACTCTTTTCCACATCCCCTGTTTAGTCAAACTCTATATCTTCTCCAAAGTTTAACTTGGCTCTCTTCTATGTCAAGGTGTGTCAAGATATATTTACTATGTCTAGCTACAATAAGAGCACCTAGCCATTCCAGGCTGAGTAGGGTAAAGTTTTTTAGGTGCATCTGTTGTTTTAAATGTTTTCCAAGTTCATTACCAGTTTTACTTAATGCCTTTATCGCAGAGGAATGGGTTGGAAAAACTCTTTCTCAGGTTTAGGCATTAACTTTTGCATCTTAAAACTCACTGAAGAAAGAAAATAGGAGGACTGTTTCTATTCTGTTTGTTCACAGAGTATTCACCCGGACAAAAAACATACCTCAGATAGTTCATGGACAACTGGTGTGTGTAACGCGATGCCTTTGAAGAGGTGTGTTTTTTTCTTCACCTCCATAGTTACAACATGGAGTTTTATTATATTTAAAAACACATAAACAAACAAAAAAGTTTTTATTATTTACACTCTGTTCTTCTACGTGGACAAATTTGTCAGAAAAACCTGTTTAACATGTGACAGCTCTGCATGCTAGATCTGTAAAATGACAGCACACCATACAGATTTCAGCTGAACTGAAAGCTGGGTTGTCAGGAACAACACATAAAGGTCAACAGGAGGAGGGTTGTTTTGAGGTTGACTACCTTATTTCCCTCTTGTGAAAGGCCACAAACAGTGTAGAATATGAAAGAAGTTAAAAACATAGCAGACAAATGGGGAAACATAAGTGGCATGTATGCATGTGTAGATGTTCTAATACTGAATACTACTAACTGAAAGCTTCTTCCTCTGCAGCTTGAAGAGTCGAAAAAGGAAATGAAACTGATAAAACCTTGGATAGTGAGGAAGAGCTGCACAAAAACTAAAATGCAAAAAAAGTTAGGTGAACATTTTTATGTTTGTTTGATTGTTGTGATCCTGTCACCTCAAGGAAGTCTCACGCTCTCTCTCCCTGTCTCACCAACTTTTTGTCTTTTTCTCAAACTCCGGCAGTGAGTTGTGGTTCTTTGTATTGTTATCTTCGCTGTCATCTGTAACAATGAGAAACAGTGTGCGTTCGAGGGATGGGGGAGGAGCAGACATCAAGAACGACACAGGAAAAGAGGGAAAGAGCAGCCAGCTGTTGAGCATCAGAGAAAAGAAAAACGAGAGTGATTGAGTACAAAGAGAGAATCGTTAGAACGGGTTGGCTGACCTGGAAGATGCAAAGGGATTAAGAATCCCTGAAAGCCCAACTAGAAAACCTCAGAGTCCTTTTCGTGTGAAACTCACAAAAAAAAGTTCTGGACTTTGGTTATAATTTAAAAATATATAGTCTGTCTACTGTTTTAGCTGTTTTATGTAGATGTACATGTTTAGTTGTCCTTGGAGTAATTATAAAAAACCAACTATATGCAGATAATTCCAGTTGTGTCGCTCAGCCGCTTAGCTGTGCATAACAATCTCTTTATTGTGACATATTTAAGCAATTATCGGTTGATTCGGTCAAACAAGGCAGGCTGGCAGAGAATCATCTAAATAAAAGTAACAAAAGTTTGAGACCGCACCCAGGCCACAGGTTGTCATGCCTACCCAGTACACTTGGTCTGGGCATGTTGAGCACACATGTGAACCTCTAATGACGAACACATAATGACAACACTCTGGGAGTGCTGCCCCTTCTCCCATCTGAGTCTTTATCACTGGATGTAGCATTGATTGGCTCCATCTGATTTACACCTGGGAATCTCAGGCAAAGCAGCAAGGACTAATGCAATATTTCTTTTCTCATACTGTGAACTCTGTGTGACCCCCTTCTTTGTCAGTCTGCAGGAATGATCAAAAGAGAAGTAGCAAACGCTTATTGTATGCTTTAAACCCATGATTTTCTTCCTAACTCAAAATATGTGCTGACACCCAGCGTTGTTCATTTTTAAAGGGTTAGTTCTACAGTTAGTTAATGCTATTCCTGTATGATTACTGTACATCCACTGTTTACTTCAACCATGCACTGTATATAAAGATAATGTTCTGTCTATTTAAAATCACTGTTTTCAGCCAGCACTGCACTAACAGAATTTTGACTATGTTTAATCCAAAATCTGTTAAAACCAGTCTATGACATTTTACATAAAAACATTACAATATATACAATGTATAACTTTGATAGGGCACAGAACTGTAAATAAAATAGGAGGTTCTAAACAAACAGAGCCATTCTAGTTATTAAAAGCCACCACCGCTCACCCAATGACCAACTTGTACACATTATGAATGAAAATTTCAGCTTTAGTCTCAAAGCATAATGTTTCCACCTCCATGCTCGAGAGTATGATATTCTTTGGGATTTGGCATTTCTTTTCTTCAAACACATCAGGTCAAGTTGATGCCAAAAAAAATGGATTTTGGCTTAATGTGATTACAGCACTTTTTCCCAAGCCTGGTTTTGTTTGGCACACTCAAAAATTCATTTATTTTTTGAAGAACAAACCTGTGGAGAATAAGGCAATATTTATGAAGCCTTCTACCGCAACAATGATTTGGAGCAGAGCAATTTACAGTTGTGTAAATAAATGCTTTCAGGTGCATCAGCTGTGGTTAACAGCAGGCTAGGAGCTAGAGGTACTGTTTTTCTCATGGACAATTGCAAAACGTAAATTAACACTTTTTGTTTAACACATGGTTAAAAAGTGATACGACTTCTCAGATATTCATTTTGGGAATATGGCTGATGTCTCAGTTTAGATAGAAATGGGCTACACTTCACCCTGATGAAAATATATCATTCATTATTCAAGCATCATTTTGTATTTGCATTTTCTGCATATAAGATGGTTTAGAATGTAACTGCAATGTTATTTCCTGTATTCCCTCAAAATCTCAGTTAGCTGCTAGCTTTAAGCAAAAGAGTCCTGTATGAACACAGTTGGATTTTTTAAGTTTTGAATCTTCAGTTTCCTCTTCTTAGCTGATAGGAGTGGCACCAGGTGTAATCTTTTGCCACTGTAGCCCATCTGCTTCAAGGTGTGTTCAGAGATAATCTTCTGCATACCTTGATTGAAGCAAATGGTTATTTCAGCTACTGCTGCCTTCCTACCAGCTTAAGGCACTCTGGCCATTATGGGTCAGAGTAGAAGGTATTTTTAACCCAGAAAACTGCCACCCACTTGATATTTTCTGTTTTTCCACACAATTCTCTGAGGTGATTGTTGTAAAAATCCCAGCAGACCAACAAGTATGCCAACCAAACAGTTTTGTCTTCATCCTTTTCAAACACGACAAACATTTTATTCATATTCACTGCAACATCTTAGTTATTCCAAATTTTAGATAAAACAGTTGAATAAATAACAAAACTATCAAATCAAATGTGCAGAGCTAACTGCTGTGGCAAACCCTTGTGCAACTGAAAGGATCTTCTATTTGGTTCAGATTTGAGTCATTTTACTTTTTTTAATCATTTTGAAGTTTGGACTGTTTTGTGAAGGTGCTGCTTCAGTTCAGTTGATGGTAAATGGACTGGGGCTTATACAGCGCTTTTCTACTCATCTGAGCATTCAAAGCGCTTTACGAAACTTGTGCATGCACCCATTCGCACAAGCACATCTTTCTAAGTGCTTCATAGCTAACATTCACATGGCTGCATCGGAGAGTAATTAGTATATTGCCCAAGTAAACTAGGGGAAGCCAGGAATCGAAACACCAACCTTCCAATCAGTGGATGACCTGCTCTACCACCTGAGCTACAGTGGGTGGCTGTGGGTGGCTGTAGCTCAGATTTTAGAGCAGGTTTTTTGATCTTTAAAAACTGAATGTGAAGACAATCACCAATGTCATTCATAAAGAAAATAATAGTTAGATGCAATAATGTACAAAATTGGCTCTATTGCTTATGTTTAAATCGGTTCTACTGTTGCTTATTTAGTAAGTAAGAGTTAATTCTTTAAAACCTGGGCGCCAAACATAAGGCCAAGCTGATTCTGGCCCCCATTTCCAAAGAAATCCCCCCCCCCCCTCCCTTTCCAAAGTAATTAAGTAATAGATAAACAATAATAATTAAAACACCGGTAAGTTCCTGTTTTTTCACAGAAATTTTTATTTTTTGCAATGAAAAAAATACATTTTCTGTTAATTATTGTGAATTACATCTGGGCATTTCTACAGCAGCATTTCTGCATCATACAGGAAAACTGAGATGTATTGTTAAAATCCCTTTCCTTATACTAAATGGGGTTAAATATGTAGTTAAACATCTTTAATCTGACAAAAAGTTTCACTGTTTCAAATCCCTAAAATGTCAAACTGCGAGGAATAGCTACCTGATATTTTATGATCTTCGTATTTCTTTTCTACTTGGATATACACCCATTTTGTTCGATAAAGACCAAAGATTTTACCAGGAGTGCACTTTAGCACCAGTGCAGTAGGTGGCAGCAAAGTTTGAGTTGAACTGTTGAAAGAAACCCAAGGAATTGTGGGATGTGACATGAAGCACAATGGCGGTTAAACAACAGAACATTGACGGTCTTTCACTAAAATGTTTATTCTTATCACTTCTACTCCAAACTTGTCGAACCTTTGCCGAAGAGCTGCAGTGGGATGCGAATGGCTACGTTTTGTACTGCCCGTGCATGGGTAAATCATTCTTTGTAGCTACATGCGCTCATTCTGCCGGAGTAACACAGTTAGCGAGTTCAAAAGTTTTTCATGCCCATGTATGAGTTCACAGAGCCAGGAGCTGTCCCAGGGGGTGCTTGTTATTTCGGAGGTAGTGTTTTTACAGTGAAGCTGAGTAGAGAGGACCTTATAAAAATAAACGCTGAACTTGGAGAACATTTGAGCAGCTAAAATATATGTCTTTGTATGCTCAGACAGGAGGGGCGCTTTCAGCCCTTAGAGCTAATGAAATAAGAAATACTAATCATTCCTACTACTAATGAAGTAAGAAACTTAATTAAATCAAGGACATTGCAAAAATTAACAGAAGAGCTGTATGCAAAAACACAAGTTGGCATCTCCGTAAAATTTGTCAGCTGATTAAGCATGATCTGTTCTAAAATTAGTTTTCTACTACACGCTTCCCTTCCATTAATGCACTTACGAGACAGCGATGCCGTGACCTGCTGTTGCTTACCAACAATAAGATTTAGTAAATTTAGAACAGATATTAAGAATGTAAAAGTGTGTGTATGTATATATACTCATAACAGCGGCTTACAGACATTTTCGTAGTTTTCCTAGCTTTTGGCCATCCAATGCAATGAAATGACTATAATGTAGTTATGTTTTCATGCCTCGTTAACTTGTTTAAACAACGAACTTCCTTGTAGTAAATGTATGTCACACATGCCATGTGAAGGAGCACAAAGTTTACACTGATAGATAAGTGCAACTTTATGCACATTATGCATGTTATTCAGGTCGCTTTGGAAACCAGGCTGACCACTTCCTAGGATCTCTGGCCTTTGCAAAGATGTTGAACCGAACCCTGGCAGTCCCTCCCTGGATAGTGTACCGCCATCACACACACCCCTACACCAATGTAAGTCCAGGCAGCAAGGTGAGAGCAAAGCTGTTGTTAAGTGTACTGTGTGGTGTACTTTTAGTATCCCTTTGGGAAGTATCAGAGGCACTGGTCACACGCTGTATATCAGAACAAATTACATAAAGCTATTTTTCACACATGCACTGCAGCCCTAAGCTTTAGTAGCAGGTACTTGTCAAAAATATACATAAATAGCTAGAGCATATCTGTCTAACACAAATGTGATTTTGTTAAAGCTATTACACACCAAGTCTTAAGGTGGCTGTGTTGTTTTATTCCACTCTTATGTATTCTGTTCAGGTCCATGTTCCCTACAGCGAGTTCTTCGTGCTGGAGGCTTTGTCTGCCTACCACCGTGTGATCAGCTTGGAGGACTTCATGGAGAAGCTAGCCCCCAAATACTGGCCTTCAGGACAGAGGAATGCCTACTGCTTTGAGACGGCGGCCCATCGGAGTAAGGACAAGAAGTCCTGCCCAATGAAGGTGAATTAGAATCTAAAAGAAACCTTATCTGGCTTAATGTGATTAGCCACAGGTGAAATGCTGCCCTCTGGCGGTCCACGGACAGTCCACAGATTATATATTGTATATTGATCAGAAGCTCCTGTTTGAACACTCTAATATGGCCAGATTATCCCGATTTATTTTTTCAGGATGGGAACCCATTTGGGCCATTCTGGGACTATGCTGGTGTGGACTTTGACAAGTCTGTCTTATTTGGTGGGATTTCCTTCAGTGCCTATCACCAACCTCAGTGGATGAAGAAGTGAGTACATGTCGGTGCAGGTATACACAGAATTATTAAAGGTGACATAAAACATTAAAAAAACCTACCTCATTCACTATTCCACTGTTTCATGCTCTTGGGTTAGGTTTCCTCCCTTTGAGCACCCTGTCCTGGCCATGCCTGGGGCTCCAGCTCAGTTTCCAGTGATAGAAGAGCATGTGGGCCTGCAGCGCTATATAGTTTGGTCAGACAAGATGGTGAAGGAGGGAGAAGAGCACATTGCCACCTTGCTGACCAGGCCATATGTTGGCATCCATCTGAGGATTGGCATAGACTGGGTGAGATAAGCTTGACAAGCCTGGACACAGAGGGTTTTATTCACATGCTCTCTTATGTGCAGCCCCTCAGTCTTAAAAAGTGAGTTGTTTTAGCTCCTTTTCCTTCAGAGCCACAGATCTCTTAATTGGCTAGCACTTGCAAACAGAAGGTTGGGTGGGCTTCTGGGTGAATTCATGTGCTGCATCACAGACATACCTGTGATGGTCCAAGTGTCTCTGCACAGTCTGTTTTTCATGAGAGAGCTAAATTGGCCATAGGTATGAATGTCAGTGTGAATGGTTATCCGTTTCAGTCCCAATCTGGGTTTGTTCATAGCAGTAAATGAATATTCATTCAGTGCATCATTGAGGCTCAATTCAATTCAATTTTATTTATATAGCGCCAAATCACAACAACAGTCGCCTCAAGGCGCTTTATATTGTACAGTAGATTCTACAATAATAGATACAGAGAAAAACCCAACAGTCACATGACCCCCTATGAGCAAGGACTTTGGCGAAAGTGGGAAGGAAAAACTCCCTTTTAACAGGAAGAAACCTCCGGCAGAACCAGGCTCAGGGAGGGGTGGGGCCATCTTCTCTCACCCCAACCAGGGTGAGAGAAGGAAGGCAAGGCTCAGTGATGACTGACTAAAATCTACTGACAACCAATGTTCCCTCTAGTTGTTTAGGAAGGGGGGGGAAGTTTTAGGAGTGACGGCGGTGTTTTGAGATGTGAGAGATTTGAGACGTTTAGCGCAAATCTTGTGTAGTTAGTGTGTAATGTAGTCAATAGTTTTGTTGTGTGTGTCAGAAAAATGAGGTGTTACAGGAGTGATACATCTCCTGTTGTCAGGCCTGCAAGTATCAGGCTGTTGTTCTCCTTTATCTCAATTGTTCTGTAAATAGTTTGAAATGTTTATTTAAAAAAACGCCTTGGCTGCATTTTTAGGTAAACAGCTGCAAAAAACTTTGTTTGCATAACTCAGTTACTTTTTTGAAGAAGTAACTATATAATTAATTGCCCAACATTGGTCATTATATACTGTATTTTGCAGACAGAGTGTTACAGGACTCTGTCCCAGATGCCCAGTCTCCCAGACTCATACTCATAATACAAGTCAGAGCTTTATAAAAAAAAAAAGAAAGAAAGAAAGTGTGTTGTTTTCCAAATTGGAGTTCAAGTTATTTTTACTTAACATACTACACAGGTCACGAACAAGATTTTTTTAAATTTTCATTGTAAGTGGGCTAAAGCAGTTAATTAAAAGTAGTATAACATAAATGTAAATGCTGTAATTTGATTATTTTAATAAACCATGTAACTTGGATGGATTCAATACTGGCGTGAAAACAGTGCACACGTCTGCTGTTGGTCACAGTGGTCCAACGGGGTCTCAGGGAGTTTGTGTGTTCGCTCAGACACATCAAAAATTATAGGGAACATTGCTGACAACAGAGGAGGAGCAAGCCCATAAAAGAAACTATGCGGAAATGAAACAAGGACACAAATTAGGTCGATAAATGAAATATTTGTATTCATTTTTTTCCCCTTTGGCTCATTGTATCCATATATTGTGAGGGAACAGTCAAACCTTATAGTCTGTACAGTTTACATTCTAACTTCTTAATCTTTGTCTCCTTTTCTAGCAAAATGCCTGCAAACTGCTGAAGAATGGCGATGCAGGACCTCATTTCATGGCCTCCCCTCAGTGCGTCGGGTATAACCGTCAAAAAGCCCTGCCCCTCACTATGGCCATGTGTCTCCCTGACCTAACTGAGATTCGTGGGGCTGTCAAGCTGTGGGTAAAGAAGACCAACGCCCGTTCTGTCTACATCGCCACAGACTCTGAATCGCACAGTCAGGACATTGAAAAGCTCTTCAAAGGCAAGGTGGGTTCTTGTGTGGAGAATTCATAAGTCTGTCATAAGCTTGTTTTGGCATCTTTGTCCTTAATGCTAACTTGAGGGGCTGGGAGGTTTGTGAGAACTTAAGAACCTTTCAAACTCTTTACAGAGTCACTAAAAGTAATCTGGCTGGCTGTGAGCCCAGAAGCTTCACCCACATGCCGTTTATGAGGGACAGCCAGTTAGAAAATGTTGGTTTAAAGGGAGGAGCTAATTTCATACTCCATTTACCTTAGAAGTCAGATAGTCAGATCCCAGCTTCAGTATCTCACAGCTGATTACGTTCATGCCACCATCTTGGATTGTGAAGTCAGGGTTGGTGTGGCTGCTGAGGTGGTGTTCCAGTTGTTAATTCAGACTGGGGACTGGATATTCTGACTTCAAATGGAACGCATCATAAAGCTACTCATTTTTTTACATATGTAATCTATAGGACGATAAAATATTTGAAAGCTGCATGTGACCTTACTCCATTATACTTCAATTTTGTATTTTTCTTTTTTGTAGTAAAGACATTTCCACCATAAAGTGATACATAAAAGCTACAATTTTTGTACCTCTAAGAGGAGGAATTCCAGACATGAATGCAGTCAAACTTGGTTATTGTCATGTACAGACAATGTAACTTGTAAAGTGCTGAGAGTCAGATACGTTTCACATACAAAAGCTTTCCCTGCTTTAAGACCCGAAGATCTGGAGCGAGACCTGAAGGAAAGCCCGTCTAATTTGTGGTTTCCACTGTGACCTCTGCAGGTGAAAGTGGTGAGTCTTCAGCCAGACTTTGCCCAGATGGACTTGTACATCTTAGGCCAGTCTGACCACTTCATTGGCAACTGCGTTTCCTCCTTCTCTGCCTTTGTGAAGAGAGAGCGGGACGTCCGCAGCCTTCCCTCCTCCTTCTTCGGTATGGACAAGCCGGGGAAATCAAATGCCAAAGAAGAGCTCTGATTGTCAGGCGTTCGTCCTCTGAACACTGATTCTAATTACATGTCATGAGGAGGCGAGAGAGTGTTCAAATGTCACACAATGGTTCACAATGTGTCCAGTAAGATTATAAATTAAGGCTACACGCATGTCTACTTTCAGAATGGGTTATGTGTGTTAAAACATGGAGAGTGCTGCTATCAGGAAACACTATTTAAATAAACGCTATTATAATGCAAATACAGTTTTTTAGGGAGTAAAAAACTGTTAAATAAGCAGATGTTTTAACAGTGTTCATCAGTCAGCCACACATTCACTCTGAGCTGTTTGTGGTACACAAGTGGAACCTATACTGCAATGAGGAGGCATAAATGTATACTGTAAGGACTGTCTGAAATACCAGTTTTTAGGCTCTGCATCTATGGGATAATCAACAGAATGTTCAGGGTTTCAACCAACAGGGGTTGGCAGCTGAACATGGCTTAAAAGTATAAGCAGAACCCCCTCCCCATTTTTACATTTAGTCAGAAAAAAAGTTATTAGACAGCAAGCATCAAGTGATCTAATGTCTTTGTTCCCTCTCATGTTTGTGCATCAACCTTTTTTGGTTCCCCATACTGAAGCCAGTTTTCCTTTCCTGAGGAAAACACGCCACTTCCCTAACATTTCCTTTAGGTACTGCCTTCAACAAACTGTAAAAGAGTGAATGCACACTCAGCAGTGACGCTCTGCTGCTCTTTCCTTTCCTTCCTCTATAACCTCCATAACATGGAGATCACAGTAACTGAGCCTGCTGTATATACCAGTTCGAGAGAGGGGAAGAGGAGACATTACCTCTCAGTTTAAAGGTCTCAGGACCAAAATCCATATGTGAACACCTGCACTGAAAGTTGTAATTTTGTTGATGTTTAAGGGAATTTAGATGTGCATACATGTGACGATGTATGTTAAGCTGGTAAACGCAATGATTTTGAAGTCAAATGTTTTTCATGTCTTTTTTTTAAATCAATAAAGTCATGCACACTTTTTTTCTGAAGGACCAGCAGCCTGTTTACTTCCCTCTGGAAGCTTAGCTTTGAATCAGTTTGTCAAATCAGTGAACAGGCTAAGCATGTGGGGCCTTTATAAGTATTTTTCATAATGTGAGCCTGGATATTTTTTTATTCACAGCTGAATAAAGTTAATTTTAAGTTGTACATTTTGTGTATTCTTCAGTGTAATATACTATGCTTTCACATAATTACAAAATATATCTTAACTATATCCTACTTGCACCATTAAGTTCAGTTTTAATTATATTGCACCAATTCACAAAAAGTCACATTGTGGTGTTTTAGGGTAAGAATAGTATTAAGAAGAATCCCCAATAATCAGAAGATGCCCAATATACAAGCACTTGGTGACAGTAGGAAGGAAAAACTCAATTTTAACAGGAAGGAAATTCAAGCAGAACCAGGCTCAGAGAGGAAATCTACCACAATTGGCTGGAGACAGAGAGGAGAGCAGAGAGAGACACTGGTGGGGAAATGGCACACTATGGGATAATAATAATGGATTGGATTTATATAGCGCTTTTCTAGGCACCCAAAGCACTTTACAATACCACTATTCATTCACTCTCACATTCATACAATGGTGGAGGCAAGCTACAGTTGTAGCCACAGCTGCCCTGGGGCAGACTGACAGAAGCGAGGCTGCCATATCGCGCCATCAGCCACTCTGGCCAACACCAGTAGGCAAGTAGGGTAAAGTGTCTTGCCCAAGGACACAACGACCAGGACAGAGAGCCCAGGGATCGAACCAGCGACCTTCCGGTTACAGATGCGATTCCCAACCCCCTGAGCCATGGTCGCCCTTAGACAGCTAGAGTTTAATGATTACTATTAGTTAAATGGATAATATGTCAAACTCTGAACACTGATTTGCAAATTATGGAATTTTGAGTAAAGAGGTAGGAATAAGTAAGTGTAAACTTCATTCTACTCCTTTGAGTATAGACGTATGGATGTAGAGATATTCATGATAACTTCACGTCTTTGTGTGTTTGCAAAGTTTTTCTTTTTCTGGTTATTTTAGCTAGATTTACATATTAGAAATAAACACTGTTTTATTCTACTCTAATAGTGGCATATAAACAGAGAGAGTGAATGAAGTGAATATGTTAAGCTAAAACAGCATAACCTTTTCTTGAAAATGAACAGTTTTTGCACAAATCTGAACTCGAATCTCTTCTTAAATCTAGTTTCTTTTAGTTTGGCTTTTTTTTTTAGTTCTTTTGTTTTTTTCCCGCAGTTTCCAAGAAGAGCACTCGGAAAGGCTGCTCCGTTTGTGCCACAAGTTCATTCAAGATTCTTTATTTGTCACATGCATAGTTTTACTAGAGTTTACTAGACTTTAGAGTACAACGTGCACTGAAACGGTCCTCTACTACTGTGCATAAACAGGATATTATATACAGTAAATAGTTAATTATAAACATTAAGTATATTAAATAAAACAATCTGGAAATTTTACATTTAAAGTCTGAAAATGTACATTGTGCCAGTGGAATGTTAAAGTGTCTCGTGCATACATTACAACGTTCACGTTCCACGCAATAACGCCAACACTTGGACTCCGCCCCCGGGCCTCGTGCTCAGTTTGAGTGTTCTTGAGTTAAAAGTGGCAAGTATGGCACGGATGTAAACAAGGTCACGGCCTTGACCCTTACAAAGCGGGACTTCCTGTAGTATAAAAGTGAGCTTTGCTTTCTTGCACTTGATCTGAGAGATCGGGTGCAGGTAGGTAACTGATTTGCTTTTTTAAAGCCACCATTAAATTCGCCATTTTGTGGTGCGCGTGCCCTGTATTCCTCCCTCGTTTCTTCTTGTCTGCCAGTTAGAGTTAGCTGGCATGCTAGCAATGGATAGCATGCCAGCTAATATTCAAGTGTTTGTGTAGACTGTTTTTTCTTTGAAGGTCCTACCCAATCAAACATAGCAAAACAATAGAAGTATTTTGCTAGGTGATGTCTGGCTATTTCATTGCTCTTTATGTAATTAGGATTTGGCACTACCTTCCAGCTGACTTCTCCCAAAAATTAGTTAATTGTTTTCTACATTGTTTGTTGGGGGCCAACGTCATTTGTACTGGTACTGGAGGCAGTTAAGAGCTAGTCTTCTCCTGAATGTGTGTTTGAAGGGAAGGGAAGGGAAGGGAAGGGAAGGGAGGAAGGCGGGGTAAAAGAAGCTAGAACAAGAAACAAAGCTATTGGAAAGTGCTCTCCAGAACGTCTCACTTTTCAAGTTGTTGGGGCATCTCCTTCTCTGTAACCTGTCAAGCTCCTGCATCCATAAAACAGACATGGAAGTAAAAAGTGGCCCAGTAGTGCTGTGAAAGCAAGTTTCTGTGTTTTGATATCGACATCTTTGATATTGCATGTCTGAGGAAATTTGAGTGTTGCTCACCTGGTTCAAGAGCAGCAGAAGGGAAGGAGTTTGAGAGAAACTGTTTACTGAAACATATCTTCTGACAGTAGCGCCGACATAAATGGGATGATGGCCTCCTCATCATGTGCCAAGAAAAATAACAGAAAAAGTGCCATCAGAGAGCGCACATGTCTGACCAACTACATGGGATTCCTTAACCACATGAGAAAACAGGTGGGTGTTTAAGAATACAAAAGTAGACTGTAGACTAATGCTGCCAAAAGGCACGACTGTGGTTGTTCCCGTCTTGGTTCTTGTGCTTTGTAGTACAAAGCAAGGTTGACGGGTTAGCGACGCATACTGATGTTATTTTACTGATGAATTTTCTGTGTCACAAAAGTAACACAGGAAACTCTGATTTACCCGACTAAATAATTGGCGTCGCTACATTTGTAATCTCTGACTGGGGCTTTAGGTCAAACACAAGGAAAGTTTGACAAAGTTGAACTTGCTATCTAGTACACCTCTTTGATGACTGATTTTCTCCAGGGCAGCCTCTGTGATGTGACCCTTGTGGTTCAGGGAAAACGCCTTGCAGCACACAGAGCAGTGCTAGCTGCAGCCAGCCATGTCTTCAGACTTATGTTCACCAGTAAGGATAACACAAAACTACACAAAAGAACACACATTAATACTCTGCCTTGAGGCCTTACTACAAAACTGTCTCCAGAGAAACATCAGAGGAGCATCCCTCAGGTTGAGTAAAATAGAAAAAGAACCATGTGAGCCAAAATGTAAATATCTTGTAAAGACTAAAATTAAGTAACTGTGTGATGAGTTGAAACATAATGGTAAATCGACTCTGGTTTTGCTTGCCTTCCTTTTAATTCACAATATACATTTCATTTAACAAAATGGACTGCATTTGGCTTCAAACACAAAAGCTTAATGGTTTATTTCAACAAAGATGGCTAATTTCTGAAACGCGTATGGCTGTTGATGTAGTTCTGTTAATTGTTGTTAATTGTTTTATTTGTTTGTTTGATTTTCTTTTCACTTTCAGCCAGAATGAAGGAGTCTGTGTCTCCTGAGGTGGAGCTCAGGAGTGTTGAGCCTGAGATTCTTGAGCTGTTGCTTGAATATATTTATACCTCACAGTAAGTGTGTTTAAAACAGGGCTATACTGTGAAGCAAGTTGAACCCAATAAGGCTTTGTTTGTGTTAACTGGCTTGACAAAGCTTAAAACTACAGTCGGTGGTAATGGGTATCACAGTAGTCGTTAGCAGTTTTTGGTTTGTTTTGTTTTGTTTTTTTCTTTTAAGCCAGCTTTCTGCTTCAGACTCTGTGTGCACTCACATAAAATGGGATTTTGACGTGTCACAAGTCTTATTCTGCACAGAATAATCCCTACACCGCGTTCCAAATTATTATGAAAATTGTATTTAGTGTCATAAAGATTAGATATGTTTTTCAATTAAATGAATGGATGGCACTGTGTCTCAGTGCTCTTTGGATCACTAAAATCAATCTCTGACACCTGTGACTATTAGTTTACCAGGTGAGCCTAATTAGAGGGGAAAAACTACTAAAGAGTATGTACCACATTATTAAGCAGACCACCATTTTCAAGCTATATGGGAAAGAAAAAGGATCTCTCTTCTGCTGAAAAGTGTGAAATAGTGCAATGCTTGGCCATGGAATGAAAACCTTAGATATTTCACAAGAACTTAAGTGTGATCATTGTTCTGTGGCTGAGTCACAGCACACACGGGTTCATGCAGATAAAGGCATAAGGAAGGTTTCTGCCAGACAAATGCACTGGATTAAGAGCAAGCCTTTTTAAATTTTTAAATGTATTTATTTTTTATAAATGCTTGGCTCTAAACACATGCTGTAAATAAAAGAATGGGAGAAAACATGGCATTTTTATTCACTTTTAAACCAGAAAGCCTTAACATAACTAGTGCATTAACCTTACTTTGCAGTACACTCATCATATGGCAATAAAAGATTGTTTTATTTTCTTTTTTCATACTTTGTGTTTTGCCGTGTCCCAGAATCACAGTGGACAGTACTAATGCAGAGTCATTGCTGAATGTGGCCAACCAGTACCAGATTGAACCAGTGAAGATGATGTGTGCGAAGTTCATTTTTGGACAGATTGATGCAACAAACTGCCTGGGTAACAACAGAAACACAGACCTGCCATTGTGGATTTCTTTGAGTGATTCCTGTTCTGTGCTTTTGCAGGCATTTCAGTACTCTCAGACCGCATGAACTGTCCAGAGCTGAAGGCAGCAGCAGAGGAGTTTTCCTATCTCCACTTTACTGATGTCTGCAGACTGGATGAATTTCTAAATCTGGACATTGCACAGCTCGCGCAACTACTGCACCAGGACAAACTCACTGTCTACTGTGAGACACAGGTACCACAGTGTCGACTAGAATTTTGTATTTAAAACAAAAAAATGTAGCTAACTGAAATCAAACTAGACCTGAAATTTAACTAAAGCAAGTTTAAAAACAAAAACACTGTAGAAAGCCTTTGTTCCCACATGTTGCTCCATTCAGGTTTATGATGCTGCAGTGCGCTGGCTAAAGTATAACATCCCAAGTAGACAACAGCATATTGTGGATGTTTTGAGGTGCATTCGCCTACCTCTGGTCCCCAAAACCTTCCTGTTAGAAACTGTAAAGACTGAGCCGCTCTTCCAGGACAACCCACACTGTTTACAGATGATCACCCGTGAGTAGCAAAATGGAGAGCTTGCACTCAAATTCAAGTTTAAGACATTCATGCAAGAACAGTGGCGTAACCAACATTCCCAATGAAATGATCTGCGTCATTCAATGGAAGCAAAAAGTTTAAACTAATGAATTTCAGTAAAACTTGTTATACATGTACAACATAATATTGTGGCTAATTGAATTCCAGGGTTTTGCTGGAATATTTTCTGGGTTTTGTGTATATGTATATGTTGTTGCTCTAAATGGCCAGTATTGGTAATTTGGCTCGTCAAGTGACACAGGCAAAGTTCAAATAGTTGCGATATTGCTTTCCACTGTGTAGATGGATATATTCATTCACAAAAAAAACCCCTCATTGCTTTTGCCTTAGGTGCAATGTGGGACCTTGGAGAGCTCAGCCAACCACGTCGCAAGAAGTACGACAACTGCATTGGTCTGTTTAATGGTAACCGCTGCTACTACTTTGACCCCAAGGTAACAACAAATATTTACCAATTCTAGCCACAGGGGCATCACTTCAGACTGTGTAATATCGTTTGGGTATGTGCTTTTTTTTTTTTTTTTTTTTTTTTTAGCAGTTGCTTGATTCTTATTTACATTGCCACCTTAGGTAAATGTAGAGGAATCCCACTGATTACATATGAGCTACCTTTAACCTACTATAAGGAGGAAAAACTCTCAAAGTGACTTCCAGCTCAAGGCAGGCCAGCCATTTTTGGTGGAAGGTTAAGGGGAAATAAGATTGAGAAGATGAGCACGAAGCAACAAACAGTAAATGGGGCTAAATAGTTGTGCACATTAGTAGAATAACGATTTGGTTAATCTTCGGTGTTTGTTTGTTTTGTTGTTTTCTTTAAATAGTTCCATACAATAGCAGGTCTGTTCTAATCACTACACAAGTGTTGGTATTGCTTTCCATTCAGGATTACAGCTGGATGAGCATCAACTGCAAACTGTCAAAATGCCAGAATACCACAGCTGTCCTCTGGAATAGGGTGGGCTCCATTTTAGGTGGCTCACACAGCTTTCACATCAAACACACAGACTTCTACAACATTCTGAGGAATAGATGCTCCAGGCCAGGGCCACCAACACCTCGTGAGAACATGTCTGCGTGTGTTTTTGAGGGCAAGATCTTCACATCTGGAGGATCAGAAGCGGGTATGCATGGTGATATGTGTATCTCTTGAAGAGACTGTGGGCAGTGAATTGCTATAGTTTTGCTATGAATGTAGTATAACTTGTTATCAGTGGGGAAAGTTTCTAGCCATGTCTGCAAGCATATGTTTCTGATATTATGTATTGTTTTTGCAGGTGGGTCAGCTGTGGACCTCTTTGAAAGTTATGACACAATGACAGAGTCATGGCAGGTCAACACCAGCATGCTAGTGTCCCGCTGCAGTCATGCCTCAGTGGAGGCCAATGGGCTCATTTATGTTTGTGGAGGACTGACTGGCAACAGTGTTTCTGGTAGACTCCTCAGGAACTGTGAGGTCTATGACCCCAGCACACAACAGTGAGTCACTACAGCTCTGTACGCTGTGTTTTTTTTGTGTTTTTTTTTTTTTTTTTTAAATATCCGTCTGTGTATGTTTGCAATGTTTGGGACTTTGTGCTTTAAAGGAGGTGTATGAATCAATGGGCATCAGGAGGCTAGCAAAGTTAAAGCTAAATGTATACCACTTTATTGCATGACTGACCAGTGTCACTGGCGATTGTGCGTGGTGTTCCTGCATTACGCTGGAATTTTGATGAATTAGAAGAAAAGAAAAGTGGCAGCTGAAGTATAAGGCTACGTTCACACTGCAGGTCTTAATGCTCAATTCCGATTTTTTGATCAAATCAGTTTTTGTTTTTTTTGTTTTTTGTCTGCTTGTTCACACTACAAATAAAACGCGCTCTAGTGTGAACCCTCAAAGCGGCCCGCATGCGCAAAAGAAGACGTCACACACACCGCGCTCTGTTTAGACCCAGAGCAAACTATATTGTTTGACTGATGGCCCTTGATATAAAGACTTCGCACTTCATGTTTCCCAATTTTTGCTTTAAGTTATTTTGTTATTTACATAATAATGTAAATAACCTAATAATGATCCTTATTGCTATTTTAGAGGAGCGGTGCTTCAAAGGATAGTTGCAGATTTCTGTCAGAATCTGCAGGTTATACAGTACAAATAAAATGTTCACGTTTCTCCAACGTTGTCTTCCCAGCAGTTTTAGTCTGATATTATGTATTGTTTTTGCAGGTGGGTCAGCTGTGGACCTTTGAAAGTTATGACACAGTTCCCAGCTTTCGCCTGCAGTGTGAATGTAGCCTCAATCTTGCATAAGTAAGCACAAAAGTTACTGTTGTTGTACTGGCCACAGTGGACGCCAGTGTAAAAATACATGGTTTCCAGGTTTCTCCCAGTGCACAGTGGATCTTATAGCCACCCAGGCAGGTGGTCAACAAGGACACCAAAATTTGTGAAAACATGGGATTTCAAAATAATGCCATAATGCATCTTCTAAAAATCTCGACCAAATTCAAAGTTGTAAGTAAAGTTTTCTGAACTTTTAGTTTAATTCTATTTATATAATAAAATTATATAATTGATACATTATCAAGATTGTTAATAAGCTCATCCATAGATTGTATGGCTACATGGCCAATACCTTCTCATTAGTCCTAAGTAATGCTAATAAAATACTAGGAGCAGGATGATTGGTTGGTACAAACTCTGTCAAGTTAAAGTTTTATTTTATATAACACCAAATCACAACAGTCACTTCAAGGTGCTTTATATAGTAAAGATCCTACCATAATGGAGCGAGTTGGTGTTGGTGGCAAGGGAAAAACTCCCGTTAACCAGATAGAACCCTCTGGTTGAACCAGGCTCAGGATGGGGCAGCTATCAGCTGTGACTTTTTGGGGTGAGCAAGGGAAACGACAAAATGAACACTATGGAAGAGAACTGTAATATTTCAAACTCTTTAGCCAGGCTCCTCTGCCATTGCAGTGTTTGAAAAGTATTTTTATATTATTAATAATATTTTTATAATAAAGTATTGAAAAGAGTAATATAGAGCTGGGCGATATAACGATATGTATCGCGATATAACTTTTACTCGA
>NW_024582843.1:322890-335269 GCF_018398535.1 Haplochromis burtoni | reverse complement strand
TTTTTTTTTTGGGGGGGGGGTTCCCTGTTTTCCAGGTGGTCTTGACTCAGTAGAATACTATGATATTACCACTAACAAGTGGAATGCTGCCTCAAGGATGCCGTGGAGAAGTCTCACAGTGAAATGTGTGCCTGTCGGTGACGTCATTTTTGTGCTGGCAGGCAGGGGACTAGGGGCACAGTGCCTCACAAATGTCCTAGAATACCACACAAAAACCAATAGGTTGGTACATCAACTAAATACTGTTGACATAAACTATATGAATAACTAAATATAAAAATGGACAGCACTTTATTTTTCAGAATGTCTAAACATCTCATGAATATGAATTTATTCTTAGTGGTAAATGTGTGTCAGTCAAACCATTTTGGTTGCACTTCTTTAACAAAATGATACATTCTTGTTAGAAATCAACATAAGCGATTGGGCAGTTGGGTTGTAAAAAGTAGTGCCTAATATGACTTACCTTATTATTTTATGATGCTTTAGCCACTGCTGATATTTGTAAAAGAACCATCATTACTATAAAGTCTGAGCAGTAAACACTCAATCTATTTGCTCAACTTTTTACTGAAACATTTCTTTTGTGTTCAGGTGGGTAACATCCAAAGCTCAAGCTTTTTTCTCCACCAGCTGCATTATCTGCACGGTTGGTCCATGAGAGTTCATTGAAGGCAGCCGCAAAATGTTTTTATTTGCCTCATCCTCATAGGACAAGATACACATTTGATTGTTATGATGCTTGTTTGAGACCCCTAGGATTCCTGTAGTGGAATAGTAAACTGATTTGCACAAGGACCTACTACTGAAAGGGTTACTCATCACAATATTTAATGTGCACGTTTACAGAATGGTTATGTTCTTTTAACTTTGTTTAGCAGTAAAAATTCTCTTGCTTGTAAATGTTTGGAAGATATGTGCTGTGTTTTTATTGATTCATGACTAATTTAATAAAAGTGCTCTGCTAAGGATTTGAAATGTTCTTGTAGGAGTCTCTTTCCTCCCCCCCCCCCCCTTGCTTTGCGTAAGTTCCTTGCGTGCGTGTGCGTGCGTGCGTGTCACTGACTTTCAGGATATATGACTGACTTTAATTATTAAACATTCGCACATAAATAAGTGACATCATATTCAGTACTTTTGACAGTTCACTCTTCGGCCGCTCCATCTTATTAGGGAAATTCCATCCATCCATCCCATCCATCCATTCGCTTCCGCTTATCCGTTTCAGGGTCGCGGGGGGCGCTGGAGCCAATACATAAATGTAAATTTCAAAACTCAACCCCATCATTTAATTTGTTTTTGATTGAAATTGAATATTACTTAAACTCTCTTAAATTAACTTCCAATAAAAAAGGTTTATCATTGATTGAAATTCATTCAGAAATGTTTAACGAATGAGCTGTCACAACTTTCAAGTACAAAGTTGTTATGAAGTCTGTCACATTCCCCCCCTTTTTTTTCTTTTTTCTCCTTTATTTATTTATCCTTCTTATTTCATTGTACTGTATATTGTTACTCTTATTTGCCTTGTATGTCTACTGTACAAACTGAACTGGAATGACTGACTGTTCGCTTTATAAGTTCAATAAAGTTTGGAAGAAAAAAAAAAACCCTCTTCGGCCGCTCCCTTCTGCCGTATTTTGCGGCAAAATTATCCACACCCACCGCCGCGCTATGAATTGTGGGATATATGGGACCACGAAGCGTGCACCAGACCACGCTTGATATTTGGGGAAATCGACGGCGCATTTGGAGTATGCATTTGAAGTACACTTCGAATTGGGACAGCCGTCGTGGCGTGGCGGTGACGTAACCGCACTTGAAATGCGTACTTCAAGCGTGCAGACCCTGAATTGGGACACAGCCAGTGTCTGATGTAGAGCAGGTGTGCTTGAAAGCTATTATTTTTGTGGAGTAACAAACTGGCAGCCCTGGAGTGTTTTCTGCTTGTTTTTACCTCAGCAGTTATCACCTTAATGGGGATGTGTCTGTGTAAGCCAAACAATAAATGATTCAGGATAGTTATTTGTCTATTGGCATTTTTTTTTTCAGCACTGTAACTGCCGGTTAAACAGGTGAATACACTCCAGCCTCATTCTGTGCGAGTTTCCTGAAAATACAATGTTGAGAATCTTCAGCAGAATTATGGTAAGCAATTCAGTGTAGTTGTTTAGGATTTATCTTACTGAAGTAATAACAAAAGCCCATTACCTTGTATTCATAAATATGTGTGAGGTTTTATGTTTTTGTTAACATAATAATTAACAGAAGCAATGTCTTCATGTTTTAACCAAATGAATGCTAGTAAAAGTCTAAGGACTTATTATCTGATCTTCTTTTATTCTATATTCGTGTATTTTTGTCTTTCTGTCTCCCAGGTGAAGTTGGGGAAGATGAATCCTCCAGACCAGGTCAGATCTTATCAGTTAGTGAAGCCTGTACGAGTGATTCTTATTAGTGACAGATACTTGAACCAGCAGAAGGGACTTCCCAGGGTACCTGTCCCCCCTCTGCGGAAAACGTGAGGGCTACCTCAGTGCCCTGGAGCCCATAATAGAAGAGGATGAGTGGAAGCGAGCGAAACAGCTGGTTGAGGCCTTTATGAAAAGAGGAGGGGTTGGAGAGGAACTGCAGAGAAGCCTGGAGAGGAAAGCATGCAACACTGACAACTGGGTGAGCTCATTTACATCTTACTATTCGTCACTGATTGAAGTAAATAAGAACAACCCCAGGTTTCTCTTCAGCACTGTAGCCAGGCTGACAAAAAGTCAGAGCTCTTTTGAGCCAACCATCCCTTTAACGTTAACTAGTAATGACTTCATGAACTTCTTCACAAATAAAATTTTTATCATTAGAGAAAAAATTACCAGTAATCATCCCACAGATGTAATATTATCTACAGCTACTCTTAGTACCATTGATGTTAAGTTAGACTCTTTTTCTCCAATTGATCTTTCTGAGTTAACTTCAATAATTACTTCCTCCAAACCATCAACCTGTCTTTTAGACCCCATTCCTACAAAACTGCTCAAAGAAGTCCTGCCATTAATTAATTCTTCGATCTTAAATATGATCAACCTATCTCTAATGATCGGCTATGTACCACAGGCCTTCAAGCTGGCTGTAGTTAAACCTTTACTCAAAAAGCCATCTCTAGACCCAGCAGTCTTAGCTAATTATAGGCCAATCTCCAACCTTCCTTTCATATCAAAAATCCTTGAAAGAGTAGTTGTCAAACAGCTAACAGATCATCTGCAGAGGAATGGTTTATTTGAAGAGTTTCAGTCAGGTTTCAGAGCTCATCACAGCACAGAAACAGCTTTAGTGAAGGTTACAAATGATCTTCTTATGGCCTCTGACAGTGGACTCATCTCTGTGCTTGTCCTGCTAGACCTTAGTGCAGCATTCGATACTGTCGACCATAATATCCTATTAGAGCGATTAGAACATGCTGTAGGTATTACAGGTACTGCGCTGCAGTGGTTTGTATCATATCTATCTAATAGACTCCAGTTTGTGCATGTAAATGGAGAGTCCTCTTCACACACTGAGGTTAATTATGGAGTTCCACAGGGTTCAGTGCTAGGACCAATTCTGTTTACATTATACATGCTTCCCTTAGGCAGATCATTAGAAGACATAGCATACATTTTCACTGCTATGCAGATGACACCCAGCTCTATCTGTCCATGAAGCCAGATAACACACACCAATTAGTTAAACTGCAGGAATGTCTTAAAGACATAAAGACCTGGATGGCCGCTAACTTTCTGCTTCTTAATTCAGATAAAACTGAGGTTATTGTACTCGGCCCTGAAAATCTTAGAAATATGGTATCTAACCAGATTCTTACTCTGGATGGCATTACCTTGGCCTCCAGTAACCTGTGAGGAACCTTGGAGTCATTTTTGACCAGGACATGTCCTTCAACGCACATATTAAACAAATATGTAAGACTGCTTTCTTCCATTTGCGCAACATCTCTAAAATTAGAAATATCCTGTCTCAGAGTGACGCTGAAAAACTAGTTCATGCATTTATTACTTCCAGGCTGGACTACTGTAATTCATTATTATCAGGATGTCCAAAAAACTCCCTGAAAAGCCTTCAGCTAATCCAAAATGCTGCAGCAAGAGTCCTGACAGGGACTAGAAAGAGAGAGCATATTTCTCCTGTTTTGGCTTCCCTTCATTGGCTTCCTGTTAAATCCAGAATTGAATTCAAAATCCTGCTCCTCACATACAAGGTCTTAAATAATCAGGCCCCATCTTATCTTAATGACCTTGTAGTACCATATCACCCTATTAGAGCACTTCGCTCTCGCTCTGCAGGCCTACTTGTTGTTCCTAGAGTATTTAAAAGTAGAATGGGAGGGAGAGCCTTCAGTTTTCAGGCCCCTCTTCTGTGGAACCAGCTTCCAGTTTGGATTCGGAGACAGACACTATCTCTACTTTTAAGATTAGGCTTAAAACTTTCCTTTTTGCTAAAGCATATAGTTAGGGCTGGACCAGGTGACCCTGAATCCTCCCTTAGTTATGCTGCAATAGACGTAGGCTGCCGGGGGATTCCCATGATGCATTGAGTTTTTCCTTTCCAGTCACCTTTCTCACTCACTATGTAGTTAATCAGACCTCTCTGCATTGAATCATATCTGTTATTAACCTCTGTCTCTCTTCCACAGCATGTCTTTATCCTGTCTTCCTTCTCTCACCCCAACCGGTCGCAGCAGATGGCCCCGCCCCTCCCTGAGCCTGGTTCTGCCGGAGGTTTCTTCCTGTTAAAAGGGAGTTTTTCCTTCCCACTGTCGCCAAAGTGCTTGCTCATAGGGGGTCATATGATTGTTGGGTTTTTCTCTGTATCTATGAAGCGCCTTGAGGCGACTTTTGTTGTGATTTGGCACTATATATAAATAAAATTGAATTGAATTTACTGCCACTAAAGAGGTTCAAGTTGCAGTGACCAGACATAGGGAACTGACTGAAAATGAATCATCATGTTATAGGGAAGGAAGAAGATGGAATTAAAAAGCTCTCAGGTAGGATCAGTTAGAACAAAAAACATCAGGCCTTATTCATTAGTAAAAATAGAAAAGTACTATAGAAATGCTATTCCAGAGGACTATACAATGAAGAAATTTCAACATACCCAGTCTTTCTTTATATGGCTTCACAAAACCTAAAAACTGCAGGCAGCAATGAAGAGTACTGATAATTAAATGTATTGTGTCAAACAAAGCAGCTCTGTTTCAGAACATTTGGTAACTGAACACCACTGTGATTGAAAAGTTGAAATGAATCTTTATTGGTCTTATTGATTAACAATGTTGCATTAAACAGTAAAATGAAACACTGTTGCTGCAAATGTGATGACGTAAATCCAAAAGAGAACTTGTATTTTGATCATTGCAAGTGGGGAAATAATTCATTAAGTGAAATTTATATAAATCTGTCTTACTGCTCACTGTGCTTCAAGTTCTGCCATCAGTTTCTAATCTGACAGCTGCCCATCAGAGTTTTGAAACTTAAATGTTTATATGCATCGGGTTAAAGTTTACTCTGTGTGTTCAAGTTTGACACTGTCCCACAGCCTGATTTGGAAACTAGTTTATCACTAACAAAGTGAAATTGAGTGAATGCTATTCACAAGCAGCAGCAAAAGTAATATTTAGTCTAGAAGTAATATACATTAATCATAATATTTTTGGTTTATAAGTGTTTTTATAAAATATAATTCTTTGACTGTCTTAAGTGAGCTGTGGTACTGCACTCCATTAATTTAAAAAATGTGATTTGATGTATAATTTGTCTATTTGCCCTGGGCCTTATCATTAAAGGCAATGGCAGAATGTACAGCTGTAGTTATAGTAATTGATGAAAATACTCCAATTACAGAAAATGGTGTAAATTTGTCAAGAACTGCAGATAGAGTAGGAACACTTAAATGAAATTTTGCAACATCTTAGAAACTCGAGTGATGACACTAATTTTTATCAGCTGCTTTCTGCAGGATTAATTAACAGCCTGCTACTGTGTGTAGACGACAGGCCTGTGGGGGAAGTTGGAATACTTTGGGAACCGGAGCCCTGTGGTGATTAACGCAAATGTCCCGATTGCGTGTCCTCGACTGGACTTCAGGGATAAACAGGGACAAATTAGGTAAACCAACACACACTCTTACACAAAAATGATACCTTGTATATGTGTTTATAGCTTTTTAAAACAACTAACATGTTTTGTTTTTTTGGGGGGGGGTTGCTGCTTAGGTGTGCAGCCAAACTAATAGTAGCTCTTTTGGAATTTAAGACAACCATTGAAAAGTGAGTACCAGAATCAAATTAATGTTTAATTAATTAATTAATCTCCAGAGATCTAAGATGCCATAGTGCAGTTAACACGTCATATCCTCACAGGACCTTTTGAGAATAAATAATGAGGAAACTGATCTCACCTGAGCATGAAACTATTAGTCGGTAAAATTAATTAGGGAGCCTCTGAAACTGAGTCTGTTTTGTAAAAATGCCTATAATAACGTAAGTTCTAATTCCATCAAAATGTTCCAAAAGACACCAAAACAAGAAAAGTGGTTAAGAGATCAGTTTAGTAGTTTTTGGTACTTGTGTATTGCCTCTATTTTTCAGCCCACCTCGGTTTACTGATGGAGGCTGTGTCTTTCACAGTGAAACATTACCAGCTGAGAATCTGGGAGGGAAACCTCTTTGTATGGAGCAATATTCCCAGTTGCTGTCAACCTGCCGCATCCCAGGTCTGGAGAGGGACTCGGTGGTGTTCCATGCCAAGATCGGCAATCCACCCAAACACATCACAGTGGTATATAACTCTCAGGTAAGATTTTTTTTTTTTTTTTTAGCACAACATATTACCAGAGGCTTTGTGGAGATGCTTGCAAAGAGCCAAAGCTGTGTTAAAAGCATAATGCGGTTGTTTCTGTCCTGGATGCAGTATACACTTTGCCATTGTGCTTTTGTGGAATAGAAATAAAAGTAATGTTTATATCCACGCTGTAGACTGCGCCACTATTTTCCTCCTCCTCTGAGACAAAATGAAATCGGCTGATTGGACTCTATGGCAAGCGAGCTAACAATTCCAACAAACTGAACTACTGGGATTCTCTATTCTTATCCCTAATGAGAGTGGGCCAACATATTAAAGTCTATGGGTTAAGAATGGGATATCACTCAAATTCACACGGATGAGTGAATAGTTTACTGTGTATAAGGAAATGGGTGAAATGAGCACACCTTTTTAAAAAGACATTTAATTATTTGCTTGAATATTGTAGTGTAGCGAGTAACATCTTCACAGGTTTGTTACCCCTGGCTATTGACGTGCGAAAAAACACTGTACTATATAATGTTAGCTTAATATTTGCTCTATAAACACTACTCGTGACCTACAAAAAACAGTCAAATGGATTCCATTTCTCACGCATACCTATCTTTGCATGGTCTTTATTCTCCCTTGCTCAAAGGTTATTTTCCTTCCTCTTCTTGTCCTCCACTACCATGTCCGGTTGATAAGCCATCACCAGTTTGTCTGTCTGTATCTGCAAGTCCTACAGGATCTTAGCTTGGTCAATCTCAATAATACACCCTGCTGTTATGTGCTGGATTGTCTCAGGGGCATCTTTGCACAGCCTGCACCTGGGGTTTTTACCTGATGTGATAGACCCAGCCTCTATGGATCTTGTGCTGAGAGCTTGTTCCTGTACTGCCATTAGAGGTGCCTCTGTGCCATCCTTCAGTCCAGTTTTTTCCAGCCACTGGTAGGATTTCTTGATGTCAGCCACTTCCTCTATCTGCCAGTGGTGCATACCGTGCAGGGGCCTATTCTTCTACAATGGTTCTTCTCCTTGCACACAGTTGATGTCAGTGGCATCAACTGTTGATGTCCATCTCATGTACCCTCTTCCGCTGAGGTTACTTTCATAGTAGTATTCCAACAGTTCCCTAGCACCTGATGTGGGCCTTACTAATCCAGCCAGTATGGCTTCAGTTATCTCTCCCTCTCACTCATAACCAAAGCAGATTGGTTAGCATCTGGGACCTAGCCTGGCGACCCTTATTGAATACAGTCCTCTTGGTCAAAAGTTGAACCCCAGATAGGAAGAGAGAGTTTGCCAGAGATGACAATCCAAGCAAACCAAGTGGAACCCAAGTCAATTCTCCTCTCTGCAGACACTTGAACACTACCTGAAATGTTTGAAAGAGTAGCTGAAGAACTCTTTGCTGTTGGCCAAAGGAGTGGGCTGTTCACCTAGTCCCACTACCCAAATGTAAGGCATGTAGTGCTGAGTTGGACGGGAAGCATGTGCTCAGTAATGCTATAAATCTGTGTCCTCCCTTTGAATCAGTTCTTTGTGGTGGAGGTCTACCACAATGATGGGACTCCGCTGACAGTTGATCAGCTTTGTGTTCAGATGGAGAGCATTTGCACCTCCACATCAGAGACTACCACAGAGCCTGTCGGTATCCTCACCACCCTGGATCGTGACTCTTGGAGCAAAGCATATCTCAGTATGAAAGGTAAGGCCAAGCTTAGCTTTAACTCAGATTAAACTAATGAAAAAAGTGTGTGACATAAAGTGGTCAACAGTAACTGATCTTGGCAAAGAAGGGTAATCTGCATTCTCTATGATGTGATGAACCAGAAAATAACACAGAAAAACATTTTTGGCATCTATTTCATCCTAGCACATCATCGTTATTCTCTGCAACCTTGGTGAGCTTGGCTAAGTGCACATCATGGTGCTGCAGGTTCTAATGGGTGACCCAGCTAGTTTGCAGTGGATCTCAGCTAATTATTACAACAACACAATTTACAGGTTACAATTACAGAGTTACAAAAGACTATTATCAGCCTGGCTAGCCGGTAAATAAAACATGTGAATGGAAGAGCCAAAGCTAGCTTGTTAGCAACAACTGAATTTGTAAAATGAAGCAAGAGGATTTTCCTTAGTAAATTAAAAAAAAAAATTACAAGTCAAACTTCTAGACTTGGGTCCTATCCTAAAAGGACAACACTGAAATAACACTCAATAAACAAAGTTTAAAAAAGGCACTTTTTCATTGTAAGTACCCTATGATAGTGGAGAAAACATCAGAGAATCCTCCCTTAGCAAGTGCTTGCTGACAATGGGAAGGAAGATCTACTATTTAACAGGAAGTAACCTCTGGCAAACCTAGCCCAGCAATTGAAAGGAAACCCTTTTCTCCCACTTGTGCCCAAAATATCTTTGTTTTGGTAAACAGAGTTCATGACACTGGGCTAGAAAATCAAGTGTAGACTGAATTCTTTGCTTTCACTGTCAACTCTTTGTCATAATTCGCTACTAATCTAGTGATCTGTTTCACTCCATCTTGACAACACTTGAGAACAGAATCTTTAGATATTTGAACTCAACTCAAATCTAAATTGCTCCCTCCTGTGTGTCTAGTTCAGTGAATCAGTCTTAGCCTCTTTCCAACACTCTGGAGTACACTTTTCCAGGAAGGCTGAGCAGTGTGATATTCTTCTCTATAAATTAAGAACTCGCTTTAGAATAATTTTCCACAAAGTCCAGAATGATCAGCCCCATCACAGCTTAAATATCATACTACCATGTTTTCAACTACAGGCTTATTTGCTGTAGAACCAGCTGCTATTCAGGAGAAAGATCCACTCCAGTTTTAAGATTAGATGTCAGAGATTCAATTTTTATAAAACTTGACCCTGAACCATGCTTTAGTTATGCTGGTAGAGGACCTCCTACACCATCAGTATCAGCCATTATTGGATTAGCATGGGAGGAGGAAAAAAATACAAGAGGTACAATCTTTTAAAATGCTCATCATTTCCACTCAGCATTTTCATTAAAAGAATATATAACAAATTCTCACCAGATGCCATGTTTACTGTTTAATTAATGAATATTTCACAAATTGTAACAATTACTTCAACAAAATCTTTCGACCAGTAATTTTGTATATTCAAAGGTATTTTATTGTTAAACCAAAATGTCTCATTTAGGATGAAAAATGCACCAAAGAGGAAACTTTGGTGCATTTTAAAATATGTGTGACCTTGGACGTGCATATGAACATACTTTTTAATAAGAAGGTGCCCCTATTTTTGCATTACAAACGCTGAGGTTGGGTGGTGAAGAGCATGCTGAGCACTTCTCTAGTTGGTGAGTGTGTTTTATGAATGTATGGATAAATAGATCAACCAATTCCTACACCCCTGGTCACGCTAGTAAAAAAGAGACGAGAAAAGGAATGATGGCGATGTTAACTGTTAACTGCATGCCTAATTATCCAGGTAAGGTTAGGGAAACCTGCAGTCAGATGAGAAGTCACTTGGATGACGAAATGTTTCTCCCGCTGAAAACTGTACCTTCAGGTGAACAGAATTAACTTTCTGGGGCAATGTTAACTTTTTTCTTTTTTTTTGCACATAAGTGAGGGGTGAAATTGTATAGTGTTACTTGCCTTTGTGTATTTGCATGTGTACCTGTGACTGCTTCATGCGGTCTGTGATGGAGATGCTCTGTCATAGCAAGATCTGTTAAACTGTTAAAAATCATTGGGTTTGGTTGCTTTTGTTTTTTGTAGATCAAACAAACAAAGAATCACTGTCAGCCATTGAAAGGAGCATCTTCACATTGTGTTTGGATAGAGCCATACCTCGAGAGTCTGACAAGTACGGCACATGTGATTTCCACCTAATAACACATGGAGGAGGCAGCCAGTGGAATAGTGCCAACCGCTGGTTTGACAAGTCACTGCAGGTGAGAAACAACCTGCCTGAAGAAATGGATGGTTATGTGGTATTTTTTGTGTGTGTGTGTGTGTGTGTGTGTGTGTGTGTGTGTGTGTGTGTGTGTGTGTGTGTGGGGGGGCGAAATTCCCAACCGGCTCCCCTCAGTCACCTGATATTCATTAACTTATTTAATGGGCAACATGGAGGTTCAGTGGTTCACTGTTGCCTCACAGTAAGCAGTTACTGGTTTTCCAATCCATTATCAGCTCGTTGAAACATCGCGGCAAAAGGTCGAGGGAAAGCACCAAGCTTTTTAAATAGACTAACAATGAGGCGGAGTTGTTGCTGCCAGTAACACAACAGTACAAAGTTGCCAAAGCGAGTGAGAATTAAATAATTTGAAGAAAAGCTATCTGCAGCATGTACAAACTGATACAAATCGTTAATAGGGCTGTCAAAATTGAGAGCAAACAAAACAACTGCTGTATAATGCCCTCCGCTATCTTTTTTTTTAAAATTGGTCACATGCCTGCATCACATGACTAAAATGCGTCATCATTTTAGAAAGTCTGCGTTTTTTGAGTGTCCACGCGGGACAGCTCCGTTTTGAAATGTATGCGTTTTCGAGAGGGTTTTCAAAACGCTGCGTTTTTCTTTGGGGAAAGCGCCGTGGACGGGAGGCCAAAACGGAACGAAAAAATGCGTGTACGTGTGCACGTAGCCGTCTGCCTTAGGTATGAGTGTGAATTGTTCTCACTCTGTGGCTGCTGGGATAGGCTTCAGCCCCCCCTGCAACCCTGAATTGGATATTTAGAAGAAAATGAATGAATTTACTTTAGTATACTTAATGAAGCCATCCAAAATGTTGTCTTTGTAGGTGGGTGGGTATTTTCTTATACAATTTCTTATTAAAATTGTGTAGAAATGAGTTGAAATCTATGCTTGTAATTGCTTTTTTGTCTTCCTGCTACTTCTATCAGTCAATAAACACTAGTGACCCATGCATACATAACTGTGCAACAGCATTGGCTCCACTATGTTTGAGGACTGATGTGAAATGTTTCAGACGATGATGAGCTGTTCCTTTACTTCTCCATGCTGTTTTCTTCCAGTTATTCTAGTTTATACAATAAGGTGCAAATCACTGGTTAAACTGAAAAACTTAAGAATAACCTTCTGTATTTACATACATGAAGGGATCTCTTGATTGTATACTTGACCTTCTCGAGTAATGATGTGGTTAAGGAAAACCCTTTACACAATGTAGCTAAAGAGAAAAATTCAGTGTTCATTTTATTTCGTGGCCTTTTACTCTATTCACTTATTTTGCTATCTTTCTGCCTTTAAAAAAAAAAAAAAACAAACCCCAGAAGACCCGTGTCTTGCAATGTAAGTTTAAGTTACATTTTTGTAATTAAAAAGTTCAAAAATGTTACAGTACAGCGACTTGACTCATGTAGATATCATGGTGTACCTTTTTAATCTGTTTTAGTTGACTAAAATGTTTGTTTGTTTTTTCTCCTCTGTTGTATTCCTCTATACCCGAGGTATGTCCAGCAGACATTCCTGGTTTCTAAGTAAGAAAGTAGTTTTTTCTTTTTTTCTTCAAATTCCTGAATTAT
>NW_024582843.1:281758-322870 GCF_018398535.1 Haplochromis burtoni | reverse complement strand
AAAAAATAGATACTGTGTAATATCGTGATATTTTGTTTGCTAATAATGTATCGATACAGGGACAGCAGAAATCGATATTTTGTTACTAAAGCTACAGTTGTAGCCACAGCTGCCCTGGGGCAGACTGACAGAAGCGAGGCTGCCATATCGCGCCATCGGCCCCTCTGGCCAACACCAGAACTATCTGCCAGGTCTCTGAGTATGTGCTATTCCCTCCCAAAAAAAGATTTGTTTCACTGCACAAATGTGTGTAAAGCAGCATATTCGTGGGGTATGTTAGTTTCTAATCCACAACCATTTAGTGACAGGTAGGATCATAAAAATTGCAAACATGGAGACAACACAATTTCAATTAAATCCTAATACTGTTTCTGTCTTTCAGATAATTGTTGCAGAAGATGGGTCATGGGGTTTAAATCTGATTCATATTGTTGCTGATGGTACAGTTAGTATGGCCTTAACTGACTATCTTGTCGCATCCATGTAAGTGGAACCAAATTGTTTTTCGGTTATGTAGATTTAGGCTTTTTCTTTTGTTATGACATTACTGAAAATTCAGATGTTAAATTTTTAAATCATTACATGGCATTAACGCAGATGTATGGTTTTCGTGAATCACACAATTTGGGTATATGTATGTATTTATGTGTGGAAGGTATGAATGAATTTAATTGTTCACGCCTGGGCTTTGATCACTTGGCTGTGCAAACATCACCTCCTTCATGACTTAAGGATTAAAGGAGGGCACATGCTCTGTTTGTTTGGCATACTGTATGGTGCCTTTGGTTTGTTACTTCATGTGATATTGTTCCACCAAATGTATTTGCCCTCATTTTTGAAACAGGAAGAAGCCAGAGATGAGGCAAGCTTCCATTCTGCCTTTACTTATGCCCCAGAAACTACACTTCCATGTCACCCCTGATATCAAAGAGATCATTGAGCAGGCTAAAAGGAGCATGGACAGGTGAGTACATATCACTTTTAAATTGTTCAATATGGCTCATGTTGAACAAACATCTGCACATCTGGCACGAAAAGACTGTCATCCACTAACAAAGCTAGGGCTAAGGCATGGCTATTAGAGCAAATAAAACATTTGGTTATATGTATGAAAAGAATATGGTTAAAGGTTATATTGCACTTAGAAATGATGTTGAAAAACAAAATGGGATGTTACACACAACACATCTTGTGTGAGTTTTAAAATAAATTTCACAACACAAAGCAACAAATGTGTTCAAAATTGAATACATTGTGGTATTTTTTATTGTGTTGGTGTAAACCTGTCCTTCATAAAACTCAAGTGACCTACAAAAAAGTGGCTTTTGGTCTTGCTGCATAAAAAATCTCAATGTATGTAAAGCACCCAATTAATAGATGTGAATATGTTCAGGTTTTCTGTAATTAGAATTAATAGTGTGTAATATATCCCTGACCTTTATTAGTTTGTTACCACAAGTCAAGTATCAACAAAGTGCCTAACCATAATCTCGCCTTGTGCACCAAAATGGCATTTGTGTGTATTCAATGGTTACTTGTGTTTGACACAGTCTGTTATTGCATCTGTATAATGTTTGTTCCATTCCTCCAACTACAGAAACATCCAAAACTTTGATCTGAGTGTTATGGTTTTTGACCACTTTGGGAAAAATTATCTGAAGGCCCACAACATGAGCCCTGATGCTTTCATCCAAATGGCCATACAGCTGGCCTACTACAGGTGAAATCCTGAAACCTCATGGAGAATGAGATGTGTATGCAGAATGTTGTCAGATCTGACAGACAGATAGCTTTACTAGAATGTTTCACACATGGAGATATGTGAAATAACACTCCCTGACATGAGATGTCTAGCTTGTTCATAGTTTATAAGCACTTTGTGGGGCATCCCAATCTCTCCAATGTATTTCATATGGTATTTAAAATTCTGGCATTTATAGTGAGGAAAAACTGCTGTGATCTCAGCCAGTATGCTTACATTAGCCCAAAGGAAGGAGGAATTACTACATCGCAGAGCCAGTATTTCTCTCATGAGTCAGTAAGTTTTAGAACTTTGTTGCAACGCAGTTTATGGAAAATCTTTCTCTCCCTTCTCTTGACAGGATGAATAAGCAGGTCTGTGCATCATATGAAGCTGTCAGCCAGCGAATGTTCAGGCGTGGACGTGTGTCCCTACTGCTTTCGACGACAAGTGTCTCAGCTGCCTTTGTCAAGGCCTTTGATGACCCTCAAAAGCAGGTCTGGCAAGATGGGTAACATTAAATCCAACTCTTACAATCAGGTTCATAAATATCTGCACAGGGACAGTTGTTGTTTGTACCTTTGAGCGTGTACAGCACTAAAGTGGAGTACTGTTGATACTCGTGCTTTTTGGTTGGGTTTTTTTTCTCCATAATATAAACCTTTATTTCATACTTACAGATGTACAGTTAAAACAGTGTTGTCATTCTCAGCTCAGTATTTGACACAGTTTGTGTTTAGGTCAGAGTACAGCAGTTCACCAGACTTCATCTTTCTGTTTTACACAGAACACGGAGAAGATTGATCTGTTGGAAAAAGCCATAAAAACACACAAAGAGAATATTAAGGCAGTGAGTAACATTTACAACATTTAGTTCTTCAGTTTTGTGGAGTTTATATCTTCTGGCAGCAACTGTTCTCTCCATATACTCTGAATTAGTTTAAATTTTCACTCTTGCATGTTGCTCTATCAAATAAAAATTTGTTAAAGTATAATAATAACCTATTCCATCAGTCTTCAAAGGTGTGACAGTGAAAATATCTGACAACGAAAAAGAACTCTAGAGAAGCAAAGAAGACCTGTGTACCTACACAGTTGAATAGTGGGAGCATGGTATACCAATGTACTGATGTGCACCACTGCTTTGGTGGGAAAACTAGACAGGTCTTACCATCAATCTTAGAAAATGGAGTAGATGCAACTATACTATATTACTCACCTGCCTTCACACGCATTGAATTTGAGTGACATCCCATTCTTAATCTATTAACATAATGTTGCCAGCCTTTTGCAGCTTTAACATCTTCAACTCTGCTGCAAAAGCTTTCCACAAGGTTTAAGAGTGTGTTTATGGGAATTTCTGACCGTTCTTTTAGAAGCACATTTATTATCTGGAAGTCCAACTCCTGAAAAACAACCCCTCGCCACCAAATTGTACACTTGGACAGTGCAGTCACACAAGTGCCGTTCTTCTGGCAACCATGAACCACTGGCAACGACTGGCTTGGCGAACTCAAAAGGGTGATTAATCACTTTGTACTCTAGAGTCCAGAGGCAGTGTGTTTTACACACCCCTGTCAATGCTTTGCATTGCCCTTGTTGATGTAATGGTTGACTGCAGCTTCTCAGCCTTTCAAACCTATTTAATCAACTTATTTAATCATATTGTAATTTTGTAGATTTTCAGATTTGAATTCAATGAGATTGCTGCAAATATTCATCTAACGAGAATGAATATATAGCTGGCATGATCGAGGAAGCGTTTTTGTTTGATTGTTAGATAATGTTGAATATTCACATCACTTCAAAAAATTGTAAATGAATACACAGTGTGACTGCATTAATAGAACTACAAAGTGTGTACTTCACAGTGCTACTGACAAGATCAGAACAATAGTGGGCTATTTAACTACTGTTAAAAGTGTTTCTGTGTACAAGTTCATGCAATACCTGTAGTTGGTGATGGAGCCACCACTTATTTTCATTCTTGTCCTTGTACCTGACCCCCCCCCCCCCCTCCTTTTTTTTCTTTTTTTTTTTTTTTTTAAAACATCCCTTAACATTGACCTATAAACCATTTAAGTATACTCTATGTATAAACCACACTCATCTACACATAATAGAGAACTAGGCCAA
This sequence comes from Haplochromis burtoni, assembly GCF_018398535.1. NCBI lineage: Eukaryota > Metazoa > Chordata > Actinopteri > Cichliformes > Cichlidae > Haplochromis > Haplochromis burtoni. Next base: position 318,993 of record NW_024582843.1, on the reverse strand, counting down.
GATCCTATTTTAAATTGGGTTATGGGTTGCAATGCATAACTTGGTCCTGTGTCTTTAATCTTTAATTAAAGATATGAGTGTGACAGACATGTAATAGTATCCCAAAGAGTTGTTGGTTAAATATGTAGTATTTTTATTTTCTTACAGGTAATTGGAGGACATGATATTGTAGCCCATATCATTGCTCTCAGATTGCAAGCTGTTGAGAATAAACTCCCCATGCCTGACATCTTCAGAGACATCTCATACAAAAAAATCCTTAACTACCAATTCGCCGCAAGTCAGGTAAAAACACATTAATGTTGCTTTGTTTATGTTGGTGAAGGGCTTATAGGTAAAACTGATATTTCTCACTAACACATGCATGTGATTAAATAGCTACCCAGCAGAAGTCCTTGCAGGTCATTATGTCATGTCCAAAAAATGTAAAAATTATAAAAAAAATCATCAGTTGTATGTGTCTACAGATATTTTAGTTATTAACAAAATTGGACATTTATTTAAATGTTCCTTCAAATTTCATTAAAAAATACTCAACCAGTGGAAGTATACTAAAGTGGAAGAAATCATCATTAAAGAAGACCCTTTGTAAAATTGTATAGTTTACATTTCTTTTAAACTCTGATATTGAACATAATATATAGAAGTCAGTTTGGAGTGGAAGACATCCATAAAACCCAACAGTGACTTCATACAGTAGAAAGACCCACAAACAACTGTGGATGGCTGCAGGGTGCAAGTATTCTCATGTCCATGAGAGCGATCATTTTTCTGCCCGATTCTTGATGTTGTATTAAAAATTAACCTTTTTATTTAAGACTAGATTTCTTCACATTCACACAAAGATTTAAATTGGAAGAAATGTTTAAGTCATCGCAGCTCTTAAACATCTGACACTTTTAACATGACTGAATTAAAGTAGTAGTGCATTTTAGTTGCATCTCTAACATTTAATTTCACATATTTTGTGGTGGGACTCACAATGTTATCTAAAGGTCTGTAAAGCAACGTTCTCACTTAAATTTCTCTTCACAAGGTGACATCCAATACCGGCTCTGTGGGAGTCCATCAGGTTGATGAAAACTCTGGATACAGTTTGTGCTACAGTGTACATAACAGTCACTTCATCATTGAGATGGCAACTTCCAACACCCACAAGAGACTAAACACACGTCATCTGATCCAAAATATGAAGGATGCACTACTGGACATGAGGGCTTTGCTGGAGCAAGCTCCAAGAGCAACTTAAAAATCATCCATAGCTAAACTCTCACCTTATTTTTTTGCATTTTCTTTTTTTCTTTTTTATTTGAATGATGATTGAATTTTTTGAGGGGGTGGGGATTTCTCATCACTTCCTTGATTACTTGCTCAAAAATGGGAAATTCAATTCTAGATTTAAGTTTTGATCTTTTGTGAAACTTGCAGAGACCGGGTAGTCCTGTGAGTGATCTGTGGTAGGTGGGCTGGAGCAGGCAGTGTCATGGCACACATGCTAAACACAAAGACACAGCTGAGGAAAATCCTTACACAAAAAAACACTAGGTGTTAGTCTTAATTGTCACACCCCAATTTCTATGTGCATTTTATTTGAGAAATGAGTGCTGAGCTTGAAGCCTAAAGACTATTATTATTATTATGCTTCTGTAATAAAACACCAATTTCAAACATTAGCTGTCTGACTGAAGTTCAGTCATTTGGATGTAACTCCTTCCTATAAGAGATGCATTGATGCAAATGTCTAAAAGTAGTTTGTCCAGGTGTTTAGACTGAAAGTGAATATTTTCTTTTACAAAAAGTCAACTAAATTGTCTTTGCTTTGCAATCCAACCTCACTATGGCAAACTTTTGGACCAAAAAAAAAATATTTTTTTTTCTAGAGTGCATCTCTGGACATTGATAGCTATATTCAGCTAAGAGGACATCTCTCAGAGCACACAAGATTTTGAATTTTTTCAAAGAATGAAATGACAATTCCTGCCTAAGGAATTAGAAATGGGCGGTAATGTAACATACAGGATACCAGCTGCTGTTAACCCTATAATGCCCTTTGTATTATATTTGATACATGAGTATCAGTTTCTGAGACCTGAGATCTCATCAACATGATCAATACTTGCCATAATTTCAAAATGTTATGGACAAAATTATTTTTGTCTAAAAAAACATTGTTTACAAAAAGTGCCAAAAACACCCGATGTATCAAATGCGATACACTAAATATGTCATACACAACATGATATAGCAAAAAAAACCAACCCGTGGATTTTGTTATGAGGGTTAATAGACATCTTAGTTCCAAAAAAAAATCTGAATTTTCTTGCTATTTTTTGATGGGTTGGGTCTTACAAAGTTAAACGCCAGACTTCACGTGATCATTTTTGGCCACTTCCAGCACCCGTTCCGTAAATTCACGAGGAGACGCGCAACAAAATCGAACCGCTGCTGGTTCGGCAGGAATTTAGCCATCGACGATTCACTTCATCGCAGTGGGAGTTTTGCGTAAGCTAACGTTTGTCACTGGTTAGTGTTAAATTACGTTTCTGTGTGGCTGGTGTAAAGTTGTGTTAGTAGGTTTTGCGAAATTTCGCGTAGCGATATCTTGAATATAATCTTTAGATTTGCTAAGAGTGTTAGCCGGGCAGTGCTACCAGATTTGTAGCTTAGGTTACCAGTTTGTTTGCAGTTGCTAGCCCAGTGTTGTGGTCTCGTTACAGGACGTGTTTAAAATGAGCTAACGCTAGAAAGCTGATCCGTTAGTTTGACTAATCAACTGGTAACGTTTACTAACCTGCCATCGTAAAATTGACCATTTATCAAATTTCTTTCTAAAGGCTGTCATTTAATTATCTGACATTCCAACTTTAAACCAAGGTGAGGTTTCTTCACCTAATTAGCTGAAATCCAGTTAGCCAATTTAAAGTAGTGTCATTGCTATGTACTCTGACAGAACAGTGTATCAGTGCGATTGTTTTTTTCAGTTTGCATGTGAATTGGAAAACGGTTATTCATTTAAACAACTATTTAGCTTAATGTGTGATTATGCCTGTTGCTGTGGTATTTTACGGTGATAGCTGGAAAAGTCTTAGGAAGCTTAGTTTTATGTGCAAGGGAACGGCTGCTCAGATGTGTCAGGTAAGCGGTCTCGCTGCCTATCCGATACCTTAACCTAGTGGGTTTCTCTTTTTGTCCTTAAAGGTAGTTAAAAATACTTTTAACCCTTCCCGAATCAACTAAACCTGTTAACAGAGACTGAAGAAATAACAGTCATTAGCATGTGTCCAAAACATCTATATGTTGTCATAAAGAGACACCAGCTGTTTGAATTAGGACTGGTATTTAGTTCTTTGTAATACCCCTTTCTAACACAAGGTAGTGCAGTGAGCTAGTGGAACCATCATCTTCCACAAAGTCGTGCAGAAGCGAGGCTATCTAAAAACACATAAAATTTAAAGAAGTTAGGCACTAGTACTTATCCTAAATCAAAACACCTGCTTGTAAGCAGTGCCATCCGGTGGCAGAATTTCACTTTAACCTGTGCGATGCTTTAACCATGATCTGAGATGTAATTCACTGATTGTTTTCACCCCAGCAGTGTCAGATTTGGGCAATCTATTGCTGAAGTGTTACTAAAGCTGCTCTTTAGGAAGACAAGGTGCCAAGCAGCAAGGATTGGCAGGTGCTCCTCACCATGTCCAAGAGCAAGAGCTCGGAGTCAGTCAAGGTGGTGGTCCGTTGCCGTCCTATGAACGAGAAAGAACGGGCCGCCAAGTATGAGAGTGTGGTGTCTGTTGATGTCAAACTGGGCCAAATTATTGTGAGAAACCCAAGGGAGTCCTCGGGCAACGAACTGCCCAAAATCTTTACATTTGATGCTGTTTATGGTTGGAACTCCAAACAGCTAGAAATGTATGATGAAACCTTCAGGCCCCTGGTTGAGTCTGTTCTTCTGGGATTTAATGGGACCATCTTTGCTTATGGTCAGACGGGTACAGGGAAGACTTACACTATGGAAGGGGTGAGAAATGATCCGGAGAAGAGAGGAGTGATCCCAAACTCCTTTGAGCACATCTTCACACACATTTCACGTTCACAGAACCAACAGTACCTTGTCAGAGCGTCATACTTAGAAATCTACCAGGAGGAGATCAGAGACTTGCTCTCAAAAGATCAGTCACGTCGTCTCGAGCTCAGGGAGAGGCCCGACACGGGTGTGTATGTTAAAGATCTTTCATCATTTGTTACCAAGAGTGTGCGAGAGATCGAGCATGTCATGAATGTGGGAAACCAGAATCGATCAGTTGGAGCCACTAATATGAATGAGCACAGCTCACGCTCTCACGCCATTTTTGTCATCACGGTGGAGTGCAGTGAGTTGGGTGTGGATGGAGAGAACCACATAAGAGTTGGCAAACTCAACCTGGTGGATTTAGCTGGCAGTGAAAGGCAAACCAAGACTGGAGCTCAGGGGGAGAGGCTTAAAGAAGCCACAAAGATAAATCTATCCCTTTCTGCTCTTGGTAATGTCATATCAGCTCTGGTGGATGGCAGGAGCAGCCACATCCCTTACCGAGACTCGAAGCTGACACGTCTGCTGCAGGACTCCCTAGGGGGCAATGCCCGCACTGTCATGGTTGCCAACATTGGCCCAGCATCCTACAATGTGGAGGAGACCTTAACAACTCTGCGCTATTCAAACAGGGCAAAAAATATCAAGAACAAACCACGTATCAATGAAGATCCCAAAGATGCCCTGCTCAGGGAGTTTCAGGAGGAGATTGCCAGGCTGAAGGCGCAGCTGCAGAAACGCTCAGGAAAGAAAAAGAGAAGGCTGAGGAGGAGAGCTGGGGAAGGGAGCGATGATGAGGGTCTGGAAAGTGGCGAGACAGAGGACGATGAGGAAGATGGAGACGACAAGGGGGACTACTGGAGAGAACAGCAGGAGAAGTTGGAAAAGGAGAGAAAGGCAATCCTGGAGGATCACAGCCTGGTAGCTGAGGAGAAAGCCCGGCTTCTTAAAGAGAAAGAGAGGAAAATGGAAGACTTCCGGAAGGAGAGGGAGGCCGGAGAGAAGCTTGCAGCCAAAGTTAAGGTAAGCAGATTTTTAAGTTCCAAGAGTTTCAAGAAGTTTGTCATTTCGTATGGTGTTACCCAGGCTGAAATGAAACACTCATCAGCTGGTGAAATAGTCAATAAAATGTTTTTAAAAAGGCAGTAATAAATCATAACAATAAACGGGGATAAAAAAACAAAATCTAAATTCTAAAACAAACTCAAGTCTAAATAGTCACACTAATTCCAGTAGCAGCAGCAGTCCTTTCACAGAAGGGGGTAATTAAATTAAGTCGTGTGTGTGTATTTGAGCTGTATATTGTATGCGTGTGTGCATGCATGTGTAGATGGGGGTTATCAAAGTCCGCTTGTAGATCTTACAGTATAGCTGTGTGAATAGCGGAATGGATGGGGAGGGGGCACAGTTCATTTGTCAGTCTTGCAGCTTGTGCAAAGAACCCTTCCAGCATCCTGGTGGTTCTGCAGCTGATGCTCCTCTCTCTTGCCAGACAGCAGGAGGGAGAACAGGCTATGAGAGGGGTGGTGGGAGTCTCTGATGATGGAGATAGCTAAGTGTATGCAGCTCTGTTTGTAGATTTCTTCCAGAGACGAGAGAGGGGCACCAACAATCCTCCTGGCAGTCTATTGAGTTGTTGCTTTTCATTGGACTTGCAGCTGCCAAACCAAGATGTAAAACTTTGTGTCAGGATGTTTTTAATGGTGCCTCTGCAAAAAGTTGTGAGGTGAAGTGTGGAGAGTCCTGCTTTTCTGAGTCTCCTGAGGGAGTGGAGGCGCTTTTGTGCTTTTTCTTTTTGTTTCAATTTATACTGCTGTGGTATTAACTCTAGGTGCACACCCAGAAACTTAACACTGCTGGCCCTCTCCACAGCAGCACCATCTATGGTGAGGTCTGTGAACTCTGCCAGACTTCCTGAAATCAATTACCATCTCTTTTGTTTTATAACATTGATGGTGGGATTATGAGATCTACACCACACTTCAAGCTGCTCCATGTCCATTATATAAGTGGACTCATCACTCATGTCAGTGATGAGGCCAACCACTGTTGAGTCATCTACAAACTTCACAATTTGGTTAGTGTCATGTGTGAGCAGACTGAACAACAGCGGGCTCAGGACACCCCCCTGAGGAGAGCCTGTACTCGGTAAGATAGTCTTTGATGTGTGGCTGCCCACCTTGACTGTCTGTTGCCGCTTTGTCAGGAAGCTGAAAACCCAGTTGGAGGTTGCAGGGTTCACGCCTAATAGAATCAGCTTTTCCACCAACTGCTGTGGAATGATCGTGTTAAAAGCTGAGACAAAGTCAATGAAAATGACTCTGGCATAGGTGTTCTTCCTTTTAGAACTAGCAGTGGCTCCGTAGTGCAGTGGTTCACACATTCACTTAAGAAACAAAAGATCCCTGGATGTAGACACAAAGAAGGGTATCCAGTGTGTTAAAAATAACACAAAAATCTGTCAAATCAAACATGAGCACCTATGTGCTGTGGGGAACTTCTACTTATCTGTTGAAGCAATTTTGAACAAAAGGAAGCGTTCAAGCTCAAAATTATTTAAATTACACTCACAAAAGTTACCATAGCTTCTTTGAGGTTGTACTGGTCCTGTGCTTGGAGTCATTTTCTTTTATCCCTTGTGTGACTTAAAGAGATCTTTTCCTAATTTTTATTTACATCCAGGCGATGGAGAGTAAGCTCCTAGTAGGGGGGAAGAACATTGTGGATCACACCAATGAGCAGCAAAGAATGCTGGAGCAAAAGAGGCAGGAGATTGCTGAACAGGTATAGTAAAGGGGTTGGCACCAAGGCCAAGTACAGGGGTAATACTTTCTATATTACCAAAACATTACTCTGCTAGCAGTTTTCTATCCCATGTACTTATGATTCCAAATTCATCAAATTCCTTGTTAGGCATTTCAGACTTCTTCAGCAGACTAGGCACTGATTTTTGAAAGTGAACATTTTTGTCCATTTAGTACCAGACGAAAACCTCTTTCAGCCAGTAAATTGTCTTTGACCTCAGAGACAGAACCCATTAAAAGTTGTGAACACATGCAAGTTTGTTTATGTGTGTCCAGAAACGGCGAGAGCGAGAGATGCAGCAGCAAATGGAAAGTCGTGATGAAGAGACACTGGAGCTTAAGGAGACCTACACTTCTCTGCAACAGGAAGTTGACATTAAAACCAAGAAGCTGAAAAAGGTGAGGATGGTTGTCACATTTGCCCAAGGCATTATCAACAAATTTGGTTCACATGGGTATGGAAGAATTCTGAATTGATTCCCAAATGTCAAAATAGTTTTTGTTTTCATGTTGACACAAAAGAAAAAGAGGAACTGAGTTCTGAGAGTACTTTTTTTTTCTTCTTTTTTTTTAAGGCTATGATTTTACAATATCAGCCCCTGACATTTAAAATGAATATAGAAATGGAAATTAATGAAAGTGAAAACAAGTGAAAAGTGTTTTGCTTTGTTACCAAAGATTAATGATGGCATTGCAGAGTATAGAGTCGTTAATAAACCAGACTGGCTGGAAACAAACTCTGCACTTTATGTAGAATGAGGTAAACCTGCAGTGTAAACATGATATCTTTCATTTCAAAAGCCATTACCCTAATCTCCAGCTGATGGCCGTCTATCTCTGAGCCTCGTTTTCCCCAGAGTTCTCTTCCTGTTAAAAGGGCTTCTTCCTCCCCATCATTATTACCAGATCTCAGTAACCTTATAGAATTTTTTTTATTACAATATAAGCACATTGAGGTGATTGTGAGCTGACTCAATTGAACTGAACATTTACAATGCTGTGAAAGTATTTGCCCCCTTCCTGAGTTAGATTTTTTTGCATATTTGTCTTACTTAAATGATGTAATCATTTCAAAACCTTTCATATTTACTCGGGCTATCTTTGTCTAGTATTAAAATTTGTTTAATATGAAAATAATTGTGCTGAATGTGCAACAAACTAACTATATCAACATGTATATGGATTTGGCTGGTAAAAAAAATGTTGAATTTCATAACCTTCATTTAACAAAAAATAAGAAATAAATAAATAAAACAATCAGAATCTAATATTGAGATTGACAAAGATGGCATACCTTGTCATCATAATGACACTGTTGAAGGTACAGTGTTTTTGGTTTGTCGGGTAATAAAGTTTCTTGCAAGTAAGTAGGTCAACTGCTATTTTAAGTCGGGTATTGTCTGTGGTGTTCTATTTGGGTTGTTCATTATTCCTCATGACAATCAGGCTTTTAAACAAAAACATTTAAGGCTGAATGCTCTAACACTCTTTTTCTGGTCACTCTAGTTTTCTCTTTCTCTCTCCTCTAGCTGTTTTCCAAGCTGCAGTCAGTGAAGGCAGAAATCCAAGATCTCCAAGAGGCACACATCAACGAGCGCCAGGAGATGGAGCAGATCCAAAACGAACTCACCAGGGACCTCAAACTCAAGTATGAAGTCTGCATATCAATGTTGGCCTGACACAAATCTCTGATCAAGACTGTGTGTCATGTGATCGAGGAGGAACCGTAAAAAGATTGCTAGCGAATTAGTGGAGCTTCTTGTGCTTTAAGACTCTTTCTCACTGTAGTGCATGGAAATGAAATATTTAATGAGGAACAGATACATTACATTCAAATGCTTTCAACCTTTCCTGTTTTAAATAACATGTCTGAGTTTTCTTTGTCTCTCTGTCTCCCTGTCTGTCTATTAAATGTTCATGTGTTTCTTTCAGACATCTGATTATTGAAAACTTCATTCCTCTAGAGGAGAAAAACAAAATAGTCAACAGGGCTTTCTTCGATGAGGAGCCTGAGGAATGGAAGATGAAGCCCATCACACGTATTGAGGAGTAAGTCTGGGAATATTCAGAGTGGGTTTTTCCATCTCAAATCATAACATTTTTAGAATGTTTTCTGCTTGACTAGCTTATATTTACCTTTCTTTGTATAGGTTCACAAATAGTGCTTTTCCTCTACTACCTACTCGACTCTGTTTTGGTTGTCCATTACAATCAAGTACCACCCAATGTACGTGGGGTCGTTATAAACACCACAACAAAGGATCACATTGAGTCGGTGATATACTTGCTGCTCGGTCTGGAACCACGCTGTTGTTTTTTGTGTAGCCATTTTCCTCATTGCAGGGATTCATAAGTAGAAGTTTTGATTCTCGTGAAGGAGACTTATCGAATGACATCACTTACTAGCCAATCGGTGGCATGCAGTCTTGACGTCATGTTTTCTGATCACTTTAGATCGCTTGGAATTCCGGCCAAGTAGGTACTAAAAAAGTACCTGGTACCAGGTACTGCCACCTAATGGAAAACCCTAAAAACCGAGCCGACCTGACCCTAATAGGTTCTACTGGAAAAGAGCTAAAACAGACAAGTGTTGGAGAACCAGCTGTGGAACCTGTGCCTTATTAGGAAAGGGAAACTAAAAGTCCCTTCAATAGATGCTGTTTGGCATGCAATTCTAGCAAATGGTGCACACAGTTGCTCATTATAGTGCTGCAGAGTGGCAGTGCTGGCAACTGATTTATTGTAAAACACCAAAGCAAGAAGCAAATTTCCCATGCTGCTTTGTAATACTCCTTTTCTCTTTCTCTCTCAGTGACCATCAGATGATGAGCAGGCCTCGGTCTGCAGTCGGCTACTGGAGGCCCCTCAGTCACCATGCCCGTGTGGCCATGATGTTGAAGCCTGACATGAGATACAAAGTAAGCTTTTCTCCCTCTCCTTTATAGTGTTCTTATTATAGTTAAGTTATCACTGCATATAAAACTGTATTTTCCCTCAGCTGTAGAAAGCTGATGGGGACAACAAAGGTTGTGCATGGGAGCACAATGCGTTGAAATTCACCTCACTCTCTTACAGGGCTCTAGCGTGCGACCAATTTGGTCGCATATGCAACCTAATTTCTCAATGATGCAACTAAAAAACTCGTAGGTTGCACCAGTGCGACCATCCATACAAAAAGTCTCTGAAAGTTTCCGTGTGGTCAACAACAGACACACATTATGCCTATATCGAGGTCTAAACCAATCAGAGATAGTCAGGGGCGAGACCTCTCTGATTGTCCATGGTCCAGATAGTCCTGTAGTCCTACCGTAAGCGTGTGTACGTTTGAAAGTGCAGGCGGATAGAGGTGAGTAGTAGTAGTGAATGAAGCGATATCGATTCATTAAATCCTGAATCGACTTTTAAATATAAATGAAAACTGACAGCTCAATGATTCTGATGCTCCGGGTCCGTGCTTTGTGTTTACATCTTTTTTTGCGCTAGATTCTGATGCTGCAAGTTTTGTCTCTCTCTAACCAAAACTCATTGAACCAGCATCAAAAGAAGATCAAAACTACACTTCACCTTTGATAAACATCTTCATGAATTCTCTCTTACTTTTACTGCTTTGCTTCAACCACAATAAAAATCACACTTTCTGCACAGCTCTTTCTCTCGCTCTCTCTCTCCATGTACTTCAAGAACAGTTTCTTGTCTAAAATCTGCATTAATTTTCTTATTTTTCACCAGTCTACCGTTGTTTACAGCGCTGTCGGAGGCATTTTTTTTTTTGTTTTGTTTTGTTTTTTTCCCCCCCAAAAATGACGTCTGACAAGAAAGCCTCATTTCAGCTGTTCAATAGCATAGAAATGTAAACCTTCAATAGCTCCCATTTCATCTAATGAGGACTGTGACAGTTTTCTTTCTTTTCTTCTTGCAAAGATTAATAACATAAGAATGAACTTTTCTCCATTCAGCACCTGTTATGTCTCTCCACCTCATCACGCCCTGTCATTTTGGATACTTTCACAAACATAACATTTGCGATAAGTTTCAATCCGGCTTTCGCAGAGCTCACTCCGCAGAAACAGCCCTTCCTAGGGTCTCAAGTGACATTTTGATGAATAATGATGCAGGAAAATGCTCGGTCCTACTTATGTTGGACCTAACATCGACTTTTGACACTGTTGACCACCACATCCTCCTTGAAAGGCTTAAACATTGGGTTGGTGTATCGGGTACTGCCTTAGGGTGGTTCTCCTCATATCTACATAACAGATCTTTTTCTGTGGTGGTCTCCGATTGTAGGTCATCCTCTACCTCCCTTACTTTTGTGGTGTCCCTCTGGGTTCGGTTTTGGGGCCTTTATTGGTTGTAATATATCTTCTCCCCCTCCAGCATATAATGGGCTCTTTTGAGGACATTTCTTATCACTGTTATGCTGATGATATTCAGTTGTACATTTCTTTTAAGCCCCCAGGATTTATCTAAGCTTCAGCTTTTAAATGACTGATTCCATCAAGCATTGGATGGCTGTAAATTTCCTCCAACTCAAGAAGGGGAAAACTGAAGTCCTCATATATGCTCCGGACAGACTTTATCCCAGATAGTGAAAGCCCTTGGTCCTCTTTCTGTGTATGTTAAATCCTCTATCAGGAATTTAGGTGTCACTTTTGACTCGACTCTCACATTGGATCGGCATGTGAAATCTCTGGTTCGGTCTTGTTTTTATCATTTAAGAAATGTGGCTAAGTTAAGCCCCATTTTTATCTCGCCCTGAACTGATAGCTATACATGCATTTATTTCCTCACGCTTGGACTATTGTAACTGTCTGTTTGTGTCTAAGCAAAGGTTCTCTGGATCGTCTGCAGGTTGTGCAAAACGCTGCAGCTAGGCTGTTGACAAAATCCTCAAAGTATTCACATGTGACACCACTGCTATTTCAGCTACACTGGCTTCCTGTTGAATTGAGAGTACATTTTAAGATCCTGGTCTTGACATTTAGAGCCTTGCATAGACTGGAACCATCCTACATCTCCGATCTGCTACAGCCCTATGTCCCTAGCAGGTCCCTGAGATCATCTGATCAGGGCTTACTTGCTATAAAACAGACTAAGATGAGAACAAAGGGTGACAGAGCTTTTGCCACTGTGGCCCCAAGACTGTGGAACTCTCTCCCTCATACATTAAGAATTGTGGACTCGGTAGTTGTTTTTTAAAAAAAACAACAACTCAAAACTCACCTTTTTAAAACTGTTTTTGGTTAAATTTCTGCCTGTTTTATATTGTCTGTTTTACAGTTTTATTATTTGTTATCTTATGTGCAGAACTTTGTGATTCTGTCTAGAAAGGTGCTATATAAATAAAATTGTATTTATTTATTTAAAAAGCCAGGCCAGGAAAATCTCCTTCAGGTTTTTCTGAGTTTTATCCTCAATTACTTTGACACAAAGGCATCTGCTGGGATTCTTACACCTCTGATGAAGTCTCACACGTGTCAGTGCTGATTAATGATCAGCATTAAAATATTTCTGATTGTCTGGGTCAAAATTGAATAGAATCAAATCAGGACCTTTCGAATCGGAATTGAATCAAATATAGAAATCGGTGATGATACCCAGCTCTAGTGAGTAGCCTAGCCCCGACAGAAGTAGATGTAGCTGTGGGTAATGAGAAAAGATGAAAAGAACGATTGATAACTTTTTTGTTAAGTTAACGTAAAGTTATAGTGAACATGTAAAACATGGGGGTTAAGTGATGAGGTTGAAAAAAAGAAACAAAAGAAACAAAAAAAGCAACATTTTACAACTTCAACCTAAAGCGCTCCATCTATGCAAGATAGCATGGGTGCTGTGTAGGAGTAAAGTCAGTTTTGTGCTGGTACTCTTAAAGAAAAGTGCATCAGTGCAACTGTGGCAAAAAGTTAATCTAGATTCCTGCTCATAGTTGAGAAGAAGTCAACTAGGATTTACAAATTGATACCATAGGTGCATCAAACGAGCTTAAATCAAACGTCCAATTTTCTGAAGGTCTTGTGAATGTGATAACTCGAATGCTGCAGTGTAGCAGGGCTCTAGAGTGCAAATTTTTCAGTGGTGCGACTAAAAAAAAAAAAAAAAATTATATGTATGTGTATGTATGTGTATATATGCATGCTTGCACCTGTGCGACCAACTGTTAGCACTGTAGCAAAAAAAAAATCTGCAACCTTCCCTGTGGTCAACAACAGACACACATTTTGCCCCTATCGTGGACTAAACCAATCAGAGATAGTAAGGGGCGGGACCTCTCTGATTGGCCGTGGTCCAGTTGAAAGTGCAGGTGGAAGTGGGAGGTGAGTAGCTTGAATAAAGCGATATCAATTCATTAAATCCTGAATCGACTTTTAAATATAACTGTGTTTTGCCAGAAACGCCAGATTCTCAGATTAAAGCTCACAAAACCATTTCGACAACAACCAAACAGCAAATGAGAGCAGGTACACGGATTCCACACAAAGACGTAAACACAGAGCGGACCGACGCATCAGAATCAGCTTTGTCTTTCTCGGCTTTCTCACCCGACGGCCCGTAAACGTACACGCTGTCGGAGCTCAGCGATCCTGATGCGTCCGGTACGCGCTGTGATTACGTCTTTTTGCGCTGATTCTGAGCTGCAGGTTTTGTCTCTCCAACCAAAATCCACCGAGCCAGCAGCAAAAGAAGCAGCAAACTGCGCTTCACATTTGATTAATGTCGTCATGAATTTTGCTGTTTTTCTTCCACGACTATTAAAATCACACTTCATGCACAGCTAGCTCTCTCTCTCTCTCTCTCTCTGTACTTCAAGAACAGTTTCCCGTCTCCAATCTGTATTATTCATTCGCTTATTACCCACCAGTCTACCGTTGTTTACAGCGCTGTCGGCTGCTGTCTTTTTCTTTTCTTTTTTTTCACTTAAATGACCTCGGACAAGAAAGTCCATTTTTTCTGTTGTTCAATACTGAAGAAATTTAAACTTTATATGCAGAACATTGTAGAATATTTTTAAGGTTATCTGCTATAAAAAGCCAGACCAGGAAAATCTCCTTCATGTTTTTCTGTTTTATTCTCAGTTACTTTCACACAAAGGCATCTGCTGTGATGTTCACAATTCTGAAGAAGTCAGAAATATTATAATTCTGATCATTTATCAGTACTGACTGTCTGAGGCTAAGTTGAATCGAATCGGGACTTTGAAAACCGGAATCGAATGGATTATAGAAATCAGTGATGATACCCAGCCCTAGTGAGCAGCCTAGGCACGACAGAAGTGGATGTAGCTGTAATAGGAAAAGAACTATTGCTAACTTTTCTGATCCGTCTGAAATTCATAGCCAGTGCTCTGACACGGTGTCATCAATCTTTGAAAGCTGAAAAAGCACAGTGTATCCAGAAAAACACATTATATTATATAAATTATTATAAAATTTGTGTGCGCCTAACTTTTGTGCCAGTACGCCTAACTTTTTAAAGTTAGGCTGAGACGTAGCAATGGCAGTTGTCAGTATTTAAAAGATTAACGTTACTGCTGCACAGGTTTAAGATTGAGCTCATTGCAAATACTTTACTGGTTATTAAACATAATGCAATGCATTATAACATCATATTATTTTCACACTGGTGCTCTAGTAGTTTCCAAATTCACAGTAGGCCCGAGGCATGGTGGTTCCTGGGTTGTTCTTAAACAGCTGGTCTTCTTCAAGATCTTGGCAAACTTATACTTGCATACAGGAGTTTGAACTGATGATCTGCAGCTGTTTATAAAAGTCTCTAAGAGACCTTCCCAACATGTGTAAATCTTCTGACCACATTTGTATATAACTGAATTTTCCCAGATGAATGTGATTCTGTGTCATTGTTCTAGGCTGAGAACATCATAATGCTGGATATGGACATTCCTGCACGGACCTCTAAAGAGTACCAGGAGCCAGTTATCGCCCCAAAGCTGGCGGCAGCTCTGGAGGATGCTCTTCGGGATGAGGATGAGATCGAGGTAGATGCCTCAAGCTTTCACAGCAGCTTGGGACAAATGCTGCCTGCTGGTGCTAGCGGCAGCCTCAAGAAGCCAAAGTCAGGGTAAGCAACAGTACCACAAGTTATATTCACCTTCGAGTGCCTCATCCTGTTAAGAAACTAGTGCTTTTTTTTTTTTTTTTTTTTTTTTTGGTAATATTTTACACCCACCATGTTGCAACAGCTTTACATTGGCTTGTTGTACAAAATAATCTCTTCCTCTTTGTTTCATTTCTGTCCAGAATTGTACAACACAAAAGGAAGGAGACAGCAGATTGTAAATTTGCATTCAGAGGAAATGATTTACCCTGTTAAAGACTCTGCAAATCTTTGATATGTGATAGATGAACCCTGTAAACAGCATAAACTCACTGATGGTGTGACACCAAAAGGTTTTCTAACTCTATGCCAATCTTTTCTCTCCTTTAGACGACCAAGAACAGGCAAGAAGTCGAGTACCCCGACCTCTTCATACAGCCCCTCCAGCCCAGGATCCCCTCTTTATCCCCAATCCCGTGGCCTGGTGCCAAAGTGATGGTTCCTACTGCTACTGTCACTGCCTGCCAACCTGTTTTGCACCTGTCCACATTGGGAATGACCTTTAGAGGATGGGTATAAAAAAAGATTAATGCTGCTTTCTAGTTTTTAACTACACCACTGTTAACTGATCTCTTGAATACAACAAAACAATAGCAGCTGTGCATGACATTATACTGCACTGCTTTTACAGTTCCCTAGATATTGATGAATGTCAGTAATTTCGTGTGTGTGTGTGTGTGTGTGTGTGATAGTGAGTGAGTGAGAGAGAGACGCATCACAATGTTCTTAACGTACAAAAAAGTAAAGGTGGGCTTAACCTTCCCTTGCACTACTTCATATCTTCCTAGATGTGTGTTAGATGTCCTTCATGTTACTGTAAGTGTGGACATGTGTGTGTGTGTGTGTGTGGTAGTGGAGGGAGGGGGCTGAGAGCTCTGTTGAACCTGGCACTAACATAGTTGTGTGTGTGTGTGAATGTGGTGTTGTACATCTGGCTGCATGTCTGTGCATCTTTGAATCACTGTCTGAATGGGTTTGTTTGTTTTCTGTTTTTATCCACGACTTTAATTGTTGCTTTAGAGGAGCTTTAAGATTGCGTGTGGCTGCATGTGCTGGCTTCAGTCTTAAAGGAATAGTTGCACATTTTGGCAAATACACTTACAAAAGAGAAGCGATAAGAATTTTTACCACCTTTACGCTGAAGCGTGAAGCAGGAAGTGATCGGCTTTAGACATAGCTGGTGAAACTGCCATTTGAATTTTAAAAATTCTCATACTAAATTTCTAATAGGGAGCATGTCAGCTCAGCTGAAAAGGCAAAACTATTCAAATGCAGACATAGAATCTAGTTAATAAATTATAAACTGAATAATAAACAAACTGCAAAGCAGTTAGTCTGTTACAATTACCAAATAAAATGTTGGTGTTTACATTTAATTGTTTTTGGTAAATCCAGTCAACCTAATGGATGTTACTCTGTACAACCTGAATATCGGTGTCAAATCTAGCTCAGCACAACACAAAAGCAATAAGAACAAGTAAATTATTAGTCAAGTTGAATTCTCAAGCCAAAAAGAGCTTTTAAGTAGGATCTCACCAAAATGTTTTTCTGTTCTGAAACCAAAGGCATGCACATAGCGAAGCCTGTTTGCATGTGAAAATGCGACCAGTGTCAAAAGAGGAAATGGTTGTAGCCTTTTGCTTTGATTACTTCCCTTTAAAAGTGATGTTATTGGATTTGTTACCCAGTCAGCACATTTTAAGTTATTAAATAGTTACATTTCCCTTGTAATGCAGTGCCACAGTACCTTTGCCATACTGTGGCTAACTTTATGTCGTGATGATTCACAAGCTAGTTGGTAGCTTACCATGAACAATCCGCATCCCTCAGCTGTAAAGCTGCATGTGCTGTAGACAGTACTGAAAGGTTTACTAATAGCAGTCAGAGCTCAAACTATGTGATGTCACTCTTTCTAAATGAGCACAAACACATTTAAAATGAAATATTTATTGGAAAAAAATACACACGACATATTATGATTGAGTACCTTAGAACTGTTTTTGTTCTTCAGCTGAGCCAAGCTAAGCTTCTTAGTTTCTGCTTGTGGTTTATGTAGCGTACAGATTTCACACTAATACATAAGCAAACTTTCTCAAATGGTGGACTATTTCTTTAAGTCTGTATGATTGCAAGTGTGCAGGTCAGAAAATAAAGCATGCTTCAGATCTGGACTCAGTCACGAGTTGCTGTAATCAGTAGATGCTGTTCTTCCTGAGACACACAAGGGAGGTGGGGAACATGGGGGGAGAGCCCGACACATGTACCCTCTGTGGACAGTTTCTAGGTTGCATGACATAGCAGTTGGCCACCAGGCCAGAGATCAGCTTGAACTACAGCCTGAGCCACGTCAAAAGTACTGTCCTGGAATGTGCCTCAGATTTGTCAGGGTTCCATGGTGCCTTAATCTGCATCCTCAGTCTCTGCCCCTTCATTTGAGCCGTGCACACACAGGCCTCCCAGTCTTCGTCGGCTCATCTACAACTTCATTCCAGGATCAGAGAATCGTTAAGAGCGTGAAGTTCAGTCGGGGGCATCCTGGGTCATTTGGATAAGCACCACTGCAAAGTTGGGCAGATGAAGGGTCAACATATTTTCCTTGTGATTTTTATTTTTATCTACCTTGGTATTTGTGTGAGTGTAAAAGAACATTAAACCCCCACAGACACACCATTCAACATTTGCCTCCAGGTGGACAATATGCAGTTTTAACCGTCATGGTTCAGCCTGCCTCTCTGCTGCTCTCTGTTCCCCATATTCTTAACCGTGAAGGGGTGCGCTCTCTGCTCGCTGCTACCATGCAGGGTTTTCCAACCCACTGTGTCATTTCAGCAAGCGTGGGTCAAGTGGCAAATCTTTTTAAAATACTTGTGATGTGTGCAGTTTGTGAGTTGAAGACTTGTAAACCATCAGGGCTATGTCTCTAACAATCCCTGTGAGGTCTAGGTAGCCCTAACTCTACCTCTGTGCAATAAAAGTATGTGACTTTTTTTTTCTTTTTTTTTGAAAATTGTTTTCCTAAGTCGTGGCAATCGGGGAGAAAACGAGGAAAAAAATTGTAACTAACGTGTATTTACATTTATCCCAAACCCTCCCCCCCCCTCCCTCTTTTCAAACCACCGACTTAAAGTTGGGGTCCGACCTCACAGGGTACCTCAAGGATCTCTCTGCTGTTTGACCCATGCCTGCGTATCTATTTAGATACTGTAATGAATATAACTTGTTTAAAGGCAATCCTTAGTCACTTTTAGATCTGTAAGAAACACATGAGTTTCCATATTGAAAAAGTCTAACTTATTACGATCCTATGTTTTTATATACAAATGTAGATATAATTTTTTATTCATTCTTTTTCTTGAAAATAGATTGTTGTTATTTTATTTTTGGAGCTCTGTAATTTAATGTTGAAATGTTGTTGTTGTTTTTTTCATCATATATATATTATGTGTCTTTGTATTCGGCAAGGTACAGGCTTGTTTTCCCCACTTAGTTGATGAGTTTTCCACATGGATGTTGAAAGCATGGGTCATGTTGTTGATGTGGGCCTGTGCAGAGAGAGTCACGGTTCAGTATTGGCACATTAGCTGTAAGTTGTACTTCACAAACATAAATATTAAAATAAGAGCTAACATTGAAACGCTGTATACGCATGACTTTAGCACGCTTGAGTAACATGTTTTGGTTGTGACTGTGTTCATCGGTCATAGAAAGTTAGTGAACAAAATGTGAATGTATAATTTAATTGAAAAATCTTGTATCACTTAGCTACATCACTGGATCCAAACTCCAAGACTGTTTGCGATCAATTTTTACATGCTGTCATTGTAGCCATATGACGATTCTGCTGGTGCGCTTATGTATCTGACTTGGCTATGTCTTCTACTTGTTTAGTGTCTTTACATTAATAAAGAGAAATTAATGGGAGTACTGTGGTGTGTCTTTGAGGGTATTTAAGAATGTGTGATGTTACACATTAGGACCTACCCTTTCCTCTACTTTTCCGTATTTTCTTTCATTCACACGCACGCGCACACACACACGCGCACGCTAAGTAGATGCAAATTAAACATGGTTAATCAATAGAAGGGTTAAAAAGGCAAAGCTAAAACTTGTTTTAGACCAGGAAAAGCAGAAGGACTGTGGCCTCTCACAAAGGTCCAGTGCAACTATACTATATAGACAACAGTACAAGGCCTATGCATTACTCCAGCCATGGAAAGTTGTCATGAGGCTAACAGTTTCTATGTTAATTATAGAGGAGGCGTGGAACTGCAATTTTTGAGTTAGACCATTGCTGACTTTTCCAAGCTATAAGCCTCAGAACTCAGTGATTCTGCTCTGTAACTTTATGTGGACTGTGATTGCTGCATGTGTCCACTTTGGAATAATACAGCTGATGTCAAGCAGGGGAAGAAATTTCACTTGTGACTTGCAGCAATAGTGGCATCGTGTTACCTGAAATTCAGTGAGCTGTTAGAAAAACCCACTCTTTCAGTGTTTGTAAAGGCAGACTGAATGGATAGGTGCTTAGGTTTCTAATTCTGTAGCAAAGGGACTGAAAAGCCCTAAATTAAAAGCTGTGACCTGTTTTCCCCAGATTGTAAAACAGGGTTTTTTGGACCTGCTCTGGTGGAATCCCCCAATAAATTAGCATGTCGCCTTTAAATTATACATTATATAAATTCATATATTTGCAAACCTGTTATCTCTGGGATTATTGTCATATTTCACATTTTTTCTCTAAGAAAAAAATAAGCTCAATACTCACCTGACAAAACCACAAGAAACTCAACTTTTATATAATGAACTTTATTATCTGCAGGTCAATATTACAGCTCAACTCAGAAAAACAAGCAAGTCAGTCTCACCAAACTGTGATCTTTAGGAAAAGGAGAAAAAAGTGTGTGATCGTATACATTCAGCAGAGGAGCACAACAGCACAGCAGAATGGTATTTGTATTGAATAAAGGAATGGTGCACATACAGTACTTGAAAGTAGATCAAGCAGTAGAAAAAAAGAAATCACAGTGAAGCGTGACGTTACACTTGGAACTATTTTCTCTGATTCCCGTTATTGTGGTCACATCCATGATTTATCTGATACACTGTATTACTGATGCAGAGTGCCTTCTGCATTGCCTTGTGCTTCAAAACCGATTCTTCGAATGCAAACAACCTTCAAATGGAAAAAAAAATAATCTAAGGCTTTAGATGATTTTTACGTACCAAACAGTGGAAGTGGTGTAGTTTTAGAAATGTATTTTTCTTGTGATGAGTGACTTGCTGTTGATCTGCTGGTCCCACTCCAGATTTGAGTCCATGCAACTAAAGTTTGGCACAGAAGAAGGTGTAAAGTACAAAGGAATAATGCCCATCAAACTAGAGTCCACAGTGGGAAAAATGGTAATTAAAGAAGTATCTTCTATTTTAAAGTACCTGTTTAAAGTTGCTTTTTCTTATGATTCACAAAACAAAAAGTACACCAGTTTCATACATACACACCACTTCAAGTCTCAAAAAGTGATTTCATTCACAAAAACCTAAATATTACAAGGAACATGACAGCACACACCCAGTCATCAGAATAATTACTTGTGTGTTTTTATCATGCTGTTTTTTTATGTAAAATGGAATATTAGTATATTTTATGGTCATTCTCTTTTGGTTAATGGGATGCAGAGAAAAACAGTGAGACTGCCCTTTGGATGCAAATGTGAGGCTTAAAGTCAGCTTCATCTCCAAGGAGACGAAGACAAATGTATGATGAAACGTATGCATAGGAAAGAAAGAAAGAAGGAAAAAAAAAAAAAAGGAAAACTCAGCCCAGTAGATCGTCAACTAGGCTCTTAAAACACAGGGAAAAGATGACCGAGCGTCAGCCTTAAAAATAAGATAATTTAAAGGGTAATTCTGGTTTTATTTAAATTTGCTGTGCTCCCCTGGTTATTGTAGTTCTGTGGGTTCCTCAAAGCAGCAACCTCTCAGGCTGAAAAATTAAGCGAGGGCTCAGACTTTGATTTGACTGAAAGTTGTGCCAACACAACCAGCTGTATGCTAGCCCAGACTTCTAGTATGTACTTATCATTTGTAAACATTTGAATCCATCAAGGAAGCATGGCAGAAATGCTCAGCTGACCAATTAGCATGTATTAGCAGGAGACTAGAACCAGTTTCCTTGTTTAAAAAACAAAACAAAACCTGATAATATGTCAGGCTGGAAATCAAATTGTACTCGTCTTTTTTTCTGTGTTGTGTTTTTATTCTAGAAGCAGGTGTAAAAAAGCTAGTAGCTGACCAGCATCCTCTGCAGCAGCCTACTCTCTCTACACTGGGATTAACAGCAAGTGAAATGGCTCTTAGAGCATCTCTGTTAGTGTCGAGACACAACAGAAACAAATAAACCACAATTATCCTTTAAGGGCTTAAATTACATCATGGACTTTAGAAATTATTTAGAAATTTATTTAGAAATCTGTGGAAGAAACCTGCCACGCTATCTTGCGGTTGTCTGCTATAGCTACAACATCACCAAAGAAAATCTATTTAGTTCTCATACCCTTTAATCTGAATCTTCTTTAGTAAAATGACATCATCCCAGTGATAACAGCTGCTTGTGGACAAACTGGCTTCCACTCCATCATTCTGTACTCTCCAGCTGTAATCAGTTCCAGGCTGTGGCTAAACCGATCCCTCTGCTACAGTCTTTGATCTTGGGTTGTCTTGTTTACCCTGTGACTGTATCTTCTCTGAGTGCCACTAAGATGCCCCTGTACAAGCTATGTACTCAGGCAACAGTGGACTGTTAAACTGCTGTTTCTAATATTAGAGCTGCAGAGCTAATTCATAAATGGTTTATTTTATACCAATTTCTGTCTTTTTGCACCCCAAAGGAGGTCCAAAGTTTACAAATGGAAAACCCTCCCTCCCCCTCCCCTGGACGTACGGAGCTAACTTTTCACAGCACCAGAAAATGACTCGAGTAAAGAGCAGCGGGAAAAAGAGGGGGCAGAAACAGGATGGATGATGGAGACTATGAGGGCAGGTAAAAGAGAGAAACAGACCCGTGGCGGAGCTTGGGGTCAGTAAGGTGTATCGTCCTGCCTGTACAGGAGGTGGTGGGATTGGAACCAAGGCTTTAGCCCGTGCAAGATTCCAGCTCTGGACTCTGACTCGGGACCTGGCTGCAGCTCATTTCTCTCTGTAGTACAGCAGGTACATCTTCAGAGGCTCGGGTAGCGGCAGGCCCAGGATCCTTTCTCTCAGGACATTCACAGCGGGCTGGGGTCGGAGCAGCTCGCCCGTCTCCTTCTCTTCCTCCTCTTCCTGCTCCTCCTCTTCATCCTCCTCCTCCACCGTCTCCTCCTCCTCCACCACGACTGCCCTGCCTCCAGATCCCCTCCCCACCCTCCTGCCCCCTCTCATCTGCTGCCTCACTTCCCTCTCTCCTGCCTCCTCCTCTTCCTCCGCTCCTCGTGCCCCCTGGTTGTTGTTGTTGTCCAAGGAAGCAGGACCAATCCCACTGCTGGCTACGACCTGGCGGGTGGCCAGGACGAGGGCGTTGCAGTGCCGCCGGTGGACCCTCCTGCGTTTGAAACGAGGCCCATACTTATGAAGCCCTGCCACCGCCAGGCCCCGGCCAACGCTGAACGAGGAGCCTCGGCCACGGGAGTGGCTGTCTCCTCCATCCGTGGTCACTCTGAGGGTGTGGCGGATGCAGATACGGGCCAGTTCCTGTAACGATCGCACCTCAAACTTGGCTGAAATGTTGAGAATGGCAAGTCAACATCGGGGAAATGAAAATGGCGAGAAATGAAAGAAGGACAAATGACACTCACGTAGTGGAACAGTCTTGGGTTTGCTGTTGGTGCTGTGTTTGGGCAGCACCAGAGGGGCAAAGGACACAGAGATGATCTTTTTGGTCTCCCAGCTGTTCAGTCCCGTTCGAGTGATCTTGGTCAACTGCATAAAACAGAAGGGTAGTCCTTTAATACGTTTGTGTGTATAAATGATTTTTTTTTCATCTGATTGAATTCAGTAACATGAAGAGTTCATATTATCAGTTTGTGTGCCAAAAACTGCAGTTCCTGTAATCACTACTGTAGCTCCAAAAGCGAGGGTGACATTACTACATGCAGATATTTATTTATAGAGATTATCTCTTGAATATTTCCAGTTACACTTTTATTTTAAAAAGTAACATAAAATACCATGGAGACTCAGACAGACCACAAACCTTTTCCTCAAGAGGCATCACCAGGATGCCCCCCACCTTGAGCAGGTTCTTCATATAATCCTCATGCTCTTTCTGCACGCCGGCCCCGCAGTACACCCTGTCATACTGACGGCTCTCTGGAGGGATCTCCAAGCAGTTTCCCACCACGAAGGATGGCTCACAGAACTCAAATCTGAAGTGAGAGAGCAGCAATGCACAACAAGCCATGGAGGAGATTAAAAAAATGCTGCTGACAAGTCAAGAAACCTACTTGTCAAAACTGTCGCTGGTTTTAATGAAGGAGTCGAGCTTCTGGTAGGCGTATTCTATCACATCTGCGTGTAACTCTATGCCGTGATTCACTCCAAAGGGACCTGTAACAGTCAGCACAGCACAGTGTCTAATCAACCTTATGAATATTTAATTCAATTCAATTTTATTTATATATCTCTAAATCACAACAACAGGTGTCTCAAGGTGCTTTAAATTGTAGGTTAAAGACCCTACAATAACATAGAGAACCCCAATAATTAGATGATCTCCTAGACTCTCTGGTGGCCTTCAAAAGTGTTCAGTTTGCAGCCAATCACAAAGCCATCCTTCCTGATTGCAGTGTACCACAGCTGGAAAAGCTTCATCATTTTCCAGCATGCACTAAAGGAGCTCAGCTTTCCTGGGAAATAGAGCTTGCTCATCCCTTTTTGTACACATCATCTGTGTTGGTGTTCAAGCTGTTGACGTGGCTGTGCTGCTACTTGTACTCCTCCACCACATCCAGATCCTGTCCCAGGATAGACACACGTACACACCTATGCCTGCATTTGTCCTTTTTCTTCTGAAGTTGACCACCGGTTCTTTGATCTTACTCACATTCAGAAGCAGACCAGTCCACAAAATCACTATCAGTAAAACATCCAACCACTAAAGGAATATCAGAGTATCTTCAGTGTTAACATCTTCAGTGTACTGGATTCATTTTGTCCTTTTGAAGTGAAGTGAAAGAAGTGAAATTTTTATTTCGGTCAACAACAACAACACAGATTATCATTTTACATAAAAGTACTCAATCATACAGTAACCGAAAAAGAAATAGGCTGAAGCCTTGTGGCTTATAATTATCCTATCCTTTACCCCATAGGAATAATCAAATCCTTAACCAAGAAAATAAATAGCATTGATAAATAAGTTATATAACAGTTTGAAAAGAAATCAATGATAAATCAAGAAATTAAATCAACACAAAGTTTTTCATCAAACCAAATTTCCGTAGCCTTTTTGTTCCTTCTCCCTTTCTTCTATTTTAACACTCACTCTCCAACCGTTCAGTGGTTGCTCCTGCCTGAGCCTGGTTCTGCCAAAGGTGTCTTTGTATTAAAAATGTTGTAGGGTCTTTATCTTATAATATGAAAAGCCTTGAAACAACCATTGTTATTATTAACTGTTTTTGTGAACATGCAGATATTTTAGACAACTAAGAAAACACCATTATCCATCTCTACTGTGAATAAAGAATTTCACAGACAGCACAGGAAAATGATGCTTCTTTTTACATCAAAAACATTGCTGAGTAAAGTAATCCAGTGACAGCTGTCATTGTTTGGGTACGCTAAAAGCATTAACTGCTAATAGCTAATTTGGTGTCCTTTAAATAATAACCAAAGAATATATGCTGAAAAAGTAAGGAGCTGCATACCCAGAATGAGGCCGACCATGGTGCTGAGGTAGCCCGTCCCACTGCCAAGGTTGAGAAAGGAGAGTCCAGGGTGGAGATCCAAAGCCTCCATCACTTCCGAGTAAATACACGGAGCAGATAGGTGGATGTTTCCGTGCCGCCATGCCAGATCCTAAATGCAACAACAGCATATAGTACATTTACCAGCTTAGACCCCTGTGGGCTGATTCCACACACTTTCACTGTGCTGACCTTATATGCGTTATCCCGGTATTCATCCAGGTAATAGTCTGCACGGTCGATAGCTCGGAAAGCTCGCTCCACCAGGTCTGAGCGGATGTAGTAAGCCTCCTTAAGGTTGTCAATCAAGTCATCGTTGTCCTCACCGGCACTCACAGCTCCACCCATCCTGACTGAAGACCAGATGACAAAAGCATAAGGCACGGTTTCACTTTGAGACACAGTTCCAGTAGCTGTTCATGCTGTTGTTGTTTGTTTGTTTTTTAAGTCTTTCGGTGTTTTTTAAGTTCATTCATTAAAGGAGGACTTCTAGGCTGGTGCCCTCTCACACCAGAAGTTTGCACACTTTAAAGGTTTCCAAATGACACTGTCTTTGTTCTTTTAGTGTCAATTTCACAACCCTGTGGGGAAAAAAATCTGAAACAAATAAAAGGCATTAGGACAGGATTCTACAGTGAAAGGATAGGCTGTTTTCCTTAAAACATTAAATATCTTAGAGTTTTGTTCTGGTTTGTGTGCAAAAGAAACAGTGTCAAAAACAACAAGAAATAAGAAAATATGCCAGTGGGTTCCAAAACTAATCTGTAACAGACACATAAAGTTAAACAGGTTAGCAGGCCATCTTAAACTAAAAAAACTGAAGTTAAACTGAAGCTGGACAACATATCTGATTAAATTATTAAGCAAATTAAGTACTGCTCCTTGCCCTGCACATTTCAACAGTATTCTGGCAGCTTTAAACTTACTTTCAGAACCATTTACTTTCATTTACATGTAGACAAACGCCATCAAGCTTTGGCTCAACAAAGAGGCAGAATACATTGTATTATATTTGATCTTTTTTTCATTTTCTTAACCTCAAATGGATGAAGTGAATAGAAGGTGATTATCAACCTGTATGGCTGAAAGTGAGCAAACACAGAAGTGCCAAAATGTCCAGGTCTTCTAATGTCCTCTTAAGGTTAACTTTAAAAGTCAATCAATATCCACAGACTCACATGTTAAAATAGTCACTTTGATACATAGTCTATGCTTTTTCTTAAGGATTGGCAGCCATGGCCTCTAGCGGTCTACTAAGACTCACCTCTGTTGATTCAGGCCACTGAACTGGACCTTTTCATCTTGCTACTGCTGTTTCCTTTTGGAGCATTTTTAATGGAATTATATTACAAATAATATGACTTGTTGTAAGGAGCAGAGTGGAATTCTACCAAATTACTAGTCTTGTCAGCACTAATTAGCACGTGAACAGTACCCTTACAGCCATCAATTGCTGTTGTGATTTGGTGCTATATAAATTTTTAAAAAGAACTGAAGCATTGCAGCAGAGTAGTATTCAAATTTTTCCTTTGTTCTCACTTCAACAGGATGCATCTGGATCAACTCCTGGATAAATTTAATGGCACACAGTATCTTATTGATATCTTATTCCGGTGTTTATTTTTTTTCTAATTTTTCTGTGTAACTTTTATACTGTCCACTGCTGTACCAAAACAAATTTCCCACGTGAGACTAATAAAGGTTATCTTATCTTATCTTAGTAGTGAACGCTTCCCAGGGAGACTTTCAGCACCAATTACATGATCAAACTGCAGTAAGAGGGTTAGGTGTGGCTTTTAGCAGTAGAATGTGACTAGGATGTAACCAACTCTGTTAAAAACACCATAGGGCAGTGCCAAAGGACAGAGATCACTGCAGGGTGCACTGTCTGCGAAATGTTGGACACCCTCGTTAGGCTATAAAAGAAGAAAGGGCTGAGTGCATTTAAATAACAGAGGATGTACTGTCTTCGTTTAAAAAAAAAAGTGTCAGGTGGTGAAGCCCTAAAGGAACATGAATTCTTGGGAGGAGAAGAACAAGGTTTTTGCCTCGTTATTTTTTTTTATTTTATTTTATCTTTTGGCATACAATGGGAATCTATGCCCCCGTGAGTATGATCACCCGCCTTTTTCTTCTTCTTCTTTTTTGATTTGCTTTGTTTTGTTTTGGGCTGTGGACACAAATGGCCACAGCAGGGCGCTGCCGGTCATTTTCGTAATTTAGTATCTAAGTGGTTTAGTAGGCTAGTAGGGTACACGCTTCATGCCAAACAGTGCCAACTGAACTTGGCTATTTATTTCCTGATTTAGTGATCGGCTAACACGCCCTTTCCTTTCTAAAAACGCTTTTCACGTCGAGTCTAAAGTCTGGCTCCGGCCGGGACTTCCAACTCCAGCATACCCGTCTGCACGCTGCTGTGCTGCGGTGCCATTTGCGCCACTCAGGTGATCGAGTTTCGAAATAAATAAATAAATAAATGGAGCTCGGTTGAGCCAATAATCACCCAGCCTAAAGGATAACAACAGCACAATGCATTCGTAACAAACCTCCATGGAACGACAAGGTCAACACAAGCAGAAACACAACTGCATTCTTATCGTCGGTGGAAGATCAGGAAAATCGAGAGGAGCCCAGCGAGCTGCTGCTGGTCTGCAGCCACACAGCGCGCCTCCACACACAACACGGCCCAGCTGAAGCGTGTACCTCTTATTAACGCCGCCTGATATTCTCTGTCTCTGCGCTTTTCCTTGTGCTCAGCCTTTTGTTGGTGGGGGATCCAGTCAGAAACACATCACTGCTGGATGTAAACATTCGGCCAGCTGACGCTCTGACGTCAGACGTAACACACGCAGAGTAACGGCCAGAGGGGGATGGCCTACTTTCAGCAGTGTGTGCTGTGGAAGTGGAACAGGCCAGAAGCGGGTGGAAACCGACGGAGAGCGCAAATGTGAAGGGCAGCGAGAGGAAAACAGTTTCATCCAACTGAGTCTCGATGCTGCTCAGTGTTTGTTTGTGTGTTTGTTTGTTTTCCCGCCCACCTAAGCATGTCTTCGCTCTGATTGGCCTGTCACCGTCTTACTAATTATTACTGAATTACAGTCGCTTTGGTAGTTGCTGTGTTCCAACATCTGTAGGTCAGTAGGTTAAAAGTCAAGTCAGTACCTTACTTGGATGCAGTACTAATGGACCTTCTCCATACATATAATGACAGTTATTTGAACCAAAACTTTCATATTTGGATTTATCACCCCACAAGACTTGTTATCACTGCTTTTCAGTCCAGCTAATGTGTGGTTTGGCATTTCTCAGCCTTCTCTTCCCACCCATTTCCCTTCCTTCAATGACTGGTACATGGATTAACTGAAATGCCAGATTCATCTCTCAGGTCCTGTGTGAGGTCTTTGCTTTCCCCATCTCTTTAGGACATGACTTTCAGAAAATGGCTATCTAGTGTAGGTAGGTTGTTTTTTTTTTTTAGACCTCGTGCTTCTTTTGTCCTCCGCTTGTCCAGTATCATTTTGTTATGGACACATATCATGTTTTGTGTTAATAGGTCTTTGGGGACCACCTTGTTGGTGGAGAAATACTATTTTACCTTTTTAAAGCTGTTATCTTTGAAAAGACGTGGGAAGACGTGGCTTCTGCTCCGCGGCTGCTGAGTGAACCCTCATCTGGGACTCTCCTCAGCTCTTTCTGGGACAGTGGCGCGGCTGCCCCTCTGTTGGTCTTCCTTGGTCTCTTGTGTTCTGGGGGCCTCTGGATGTCTGGAGTTTTGATCTCCTCCATACCTGCTTCATGCCCTGGAGGACGGGGCTGTGGCCCCCCCACACCCTCTAGCAGATCATTACATGAAGGAACCTTTTAAAAAACAAAAAACAAGCGCGTCCATGCTCACAGGTGTACACACGGGTGATCACACCCACAAACTACACCCTTTTTGGCTCCTACCTCAAAGCACACTGTGTTCTGTTGATCTTATGTGCTGCACAATAATGTTTAATATTTAGTATTTACTGTCATATTCCCATATATCATTGTGATGTTGTTTATTCTATTACTCTTGTTCTCTTCTGCTTGTTTTCTTTTTTCTTTCTCAGCAGGTGATCCAGGTGATTGATATATGCATTTTTTTTTCTTTTTTTTTCTGCTCATTCTGTTGGTTTTTGTTTTTGCCCTTCTCCCCCGTCCCTCTTCTCAGCTGTTTCTCTTTCCCTCTTTCTTTCTCCCCTTCTTTCCCCCAGTCAAGTCTGTCCCGTATTCAGTAAGTGAAAAAAAAAAAAAAAAAAGAAAAGACGTGGGAACAAATTAAGCTGCTAGTAACACAAGGCCTAAAGATACAATTTATAATCAATTCTTTGCTAAATTGTCTGTACACGTAGCTACAATGGTGGTCTATCCCTTGAATAAGGTGCCTTTTTTTATGCTTGAACATTCATAAGTCAGCGTTACCCCCTCCTCCCCCCCGAAAATGTTCAGGTACTAGGACTGTATTGAAATGAGCAAATGTTCAAATAAAAACTTCAAAGAAAGATCTTCAGAAACCTCAGAGATCCACTTTAAAAATTACATTACTTTTTACTAAAGAAAACCTGGCTCCTTAGAAACTCGTTCTCTCAGTATGTGATAATAAATGCAAATTAGGTTTTTTTTGTATTTGTATCCAGGTGTCAAGGCTCACAGCTCACTGAGTGAATGGGACTCTTTCAAAGACACACAATTTTTAAATTTATTTATTTTTTATAAAGAAAAACTAACATGAATGCACAAATGTGCTCTTTCATTATCTTATTGTCAACTTTTTTGTTGGATTCCAGAAAGAAGAATAAAGACTGGTAATGGATCTGCAGTTGTTTGTTGTGAATTTATTATTCTTTAACATAACTGAAGTCATAACAGAATTCTTTAACATACTCCATATACTGCATTAGCCCAGCTGGAATTTACCTTTCAATCTCTGTTGTAATAAATAAATAAACTTTTTCTCAACCCCCTCAAATAAAAGCTAAGAGTATGCACTTTAAGCTCATATTCACCACATACCTGTAACTTGTTCTTGTAAACAGCTAAAATTAAAAAAAGAAAGCACCTCTAAAAATATGGTGTCAAAATCACGGAGTATTATAATAATGAGTACTAATTGGCTAAACCAGAACACCAACAGCATTCTTCTTTTCACTAAACCGCATCAACAGTTACGGTAACTCGCTGCATTTTATGACAACAGTATATTACTGTGGTCTCATTCACTTATGCATTTTGAACTTTATCTATACTTCTGAGAATTCCAGGAATTAATCATTCCTGGAATTCTCAGAAGTATAGATAAAGTTCAAAACATATCTCATACAACAAAGGTTCAGAAAATGATCCACTAGATGGCAGTGCTGCTCAAAATATAAATAGAGCGATGAAAACATAAATAATCTTGCTACATCTGAAATGAATCTAGCGAATTCAGATCCCTAATTTTGTTTAATATGTAGAAAGACAGTGTGTCGTATATTACTAACTGGTTAAAAGCTGAAGGCTTTGCATTCCATTCTTTTTGTGAAATGTCTAGAAATCACACGCAAGCCAGCAGTCTGTAAGAAAAGTGCTCTGTCAAAAAGGTAGTATGAGGTCTTATATGATGGAGCCTGATTATATAAGATTTTGTATGTGAGGAGCAGGTCTTTAAATTCAGTTCTGGATTTAACAGGAGGTCAATGAAGAAAAGACAATATAGGAGACATATGCTCTCTCCTACTAGTCAGTACTCTTATGCAGTATTCTGGATCTGCAGGTAGTTTCTAGAGCCTCCTGATAATAATGAATTTAGAAGTAATAAATACATGAACTAGCTTTTCAGTATCACTCTTGAGAGCCTCTAGATCCTTTAAAGATGCCATAGAAGCACTCGGTTCTGTCCCTCTCTTCTGACCTCCCGGGTAAATATTGGTGACAAGTTGAACTGAAATTTCGGATTCATCACTTATACCACATGCTGTAATGGATTTTCAGTCCAGTTCTTGTGTAAATTGGCATACCTCAGCCTTTCCTCCCCATTTTCCTTCCTTAAGAATGACAGTCACCCTTCCACTTAAAGCATTACTGATGATGCTGTAGATGGATCAACTGAAGGGCCAGAGGCATCACTGCAGACCTGTGTCAGGTCTTTGCTGGATTTTCTTCTTAAGGACATGACATGATCTGCTGTACACGGCTTTTTAGTCCTGCTTCTTCATCATTTGCCCTCTATTTTTCCAATTCCATCAGTGTTTCCTAAGGACACACTGCTCACTATGCCAAGTTTTCAGTTAATAGTTCTCTGGGAATCGCCTTGTTGGTGCAGAAATACAATTGTATGCCCATCAAACTCTTATCTTTGTCATTTTTCATAGACTCATCTGAAGAAATGGGATCAAATTAGGTCCTTTGTGACAGCCTGCTAGTAACAAACTGCCCTATTTATGCTTGATTCATAGGTCAGTGTTGAACAGAGATAGGATTCAAGTAACGAGTAAAGTAAGGGATTACTATTGCAAAATCGGTAATTAGATTACCGTTACTTTCCCGTAGGAACGCTGCGTTACTGCGTTACTAAAACCGTGATTTTTTGCGAGAATGTCTCATGACAGTGACGTAAGCGAGTGCGCCGTTGGTGACAACAGCTGTGTGCAGATCAACAATGGATCATATATCGATTGTGGGAGAGAGTATGAGCGTGCAGCGTTTAAAGCGTGGAAGTACTGACCTTACTTTGAGTTTGATTCCATAAAAAGTGACAAAAACATTAGCGTCCGTTGTGCGTGGGAAGAAAACTTCTTTTTACAGCGAAAAAAACCCCTAAACTTCCAAGCAAGCACCGAGTGCGCAACGACGTAATGGGAAACTCACAGAGAAACTCGCGGATTCTTCAACTGACCGCGGCACACCTGCACCAGGGTAAACCTCCGCCTACCCCAGTCCTGCTTTACAGGTGAAAATAGAGCAACAGGACCGCTGAGTCTTTGACTTTATTTATTTTCTGCTGTGTTTTACTTGCATCTATTTGAAAGACTGAGTGTAAACACAAAAAATATTTTATTTTATGTGCTGGAATGTGCAGAAAATAGGTTTAAATGTTAAACTAATTTCTTCCAGTCAGAGAATGTTGCATATAATTAAATTTTTGCTTGATGCATAAAGTTAAAAGATTAAAACAAGTTAAAAAAAGAGACTTTTCCATTTGATTACATTTTGTATGATGGATTATGCAGAAAAAGTAGAATTGGGCTGAAAGATCTATCGCTTTATCACCTCTTCAGGTTGTAAATTGTTTTTAAAAAGTAACTAAGTAACTAAGTAATTAATTACTTTTGAAAATAAGTAATCAGTAAAGTAACGGATTACTTTTTGGGGAAGTAATCAGTAATTAGTTACTGATTACTTTTTTCAAGTAACTTGACCAACACTGGTGTTGAAGGGGCCGAACAAACAAAAACAGTCCTTTGAAAATTGTCAACGGAATATATTTAAAATGGGTGGATAAAGCAGAAAAACAAAAGGCCTGAAGAGCTACTTCTTAAAAAACATACAAGAAGATCTGGCTCCTTGGAAGCAAAATAAGAAGAAATGCAGACACTTTTGCTCAAGTATTTCTTTAGTTTGGAAAATAAATCGTAATGACTTGAATTTTCCAAAAATTTAAATAAACTTTACTCAACACTGGCAAAAAGTTTACAGCTGTGGGCAATCAACTTTGGTTTCTGAAGGGACGAATGATTAAACTGTTGTAACTTTACTCTAAAACCAAATCTTAATCATCAGTCAACCATGTGATGCTGTTAGGACCAGCCAAAAGATCCACACACTGGAGAGATGTGTTTAAGATTTTTCTTTTATCACAACAGAAAGAAGAAAACACACATGTATTTACTTTGTGGGGACCCTCAAAGACAATATGGATTAACCATTCTAATCTGAACCTGATTCCTCAGGCAGGGATCAACAAATGTCCCTCACAAGGTGTAAAATTCCCCACATAGACAGATATACAAGATCACACACACAACACACATGCACAAAATGATATAACAAAGTCACACTTGTCTATGAGTCTTTATTTGTGTTTTTCATAGAGAACATTTAAAATGGTTCATACTCCCACAATAACTGACATCACTTCTCTGCTTTATAACACTGACACAGGAACAGGGGAACGTACACAAGTACACAAACAATCAGTCACAAAATTGGCCCATCTACAGTGTTTTACTTCCCAAACAAAAACAAATTAGGCAAAAAACCCAAACAAACAAACAGGAGACCCCAAGGACACACAGCCAAGGCCTGTCCCACTTTAAAAAACGTTGCTGTAGCAAAGGAACGACCACATCTACAAAAGTAACAAAAACCACCGTACAATCTATCGTTGTGGAAGTGCTTGTAATTTTGGAAGTTTTGTACTTTAAAAGGATATCAGTATCAATACCTAGAAAATCACCAGTAAAAATAGCTCATCTGTGTAAAAATGTGCTAGCAGGACAACCCTTGGCTGTGGATTTTTTTTCTCTTTGTCACAACCTATTTTCTTTTTTTTTTTTCTTTTTTTTAAAACCATTTTCAACTCGTCTTCGATACAACAACAATAACACTGTTTCTTCTTAATACAAATATGTACAGACACTTCCACTTGTTTCAAAATAATGCCCTGCACACTAATGCATTATCTAGGGATGGATAGGATGATGATGATGATGATGATAATGATGATGATGTTCTTCAGATTCCTTCACAGAAACTGTCCATGCAGTTTTGGTACCTGAATCGACAGAATGGGATCACAGTTTCCTTAGGCTCGTTGTTTCGTGCCATCTCTGTCACAGAACAGCCTCTGCCTGGATGTGAAAACGCATATATTCGACATGATCGGCCCCAGCCCCTCCCCAAAGCTAACCCCGCCCCTGAAAGTAAAACATCTAGATTCAGACCAAATGTTTTCAGCAGTATTTGAACCAGGTGTAAACATACCCTACCTCAAAATGAGTTCAGCGAGAAAGGCACACATGATAAGACCACACAGCTTGCGACTACAACAGGGAGGATGTTGGGGGTCTTTTGGTTTTGCTCAGCTTGACATTTCTTTCTTATTCTCAGTGTAGAGTGTGCGCGCGTGGGCATCAACCTGCTCTCGCCAGGTGACGATGCGCTCACCTCCCCCGACCCCTCTGAAACAAGATTCTGGTTCCCCCGAATGTTTCATCAGGTTCAATTCAATTTTCGTCCCAGGTGCTTCGGGGGAAACTGAGCCCTGACCACTTTTGTTGTTCCTTTGCAATTTAGAATAATAAATCTGCTCACTCCATCACTCGGTACTTTTATGTAAATAAGAAAACATACAGTGTGTGGGCGCAGAACCAACCGTGGGCTGCATTTGCTTTCTCAGCTGACATTTTTTCTTTTTTTTTTGAAATGCTATGCTTTCATGGCCTCAGTGTTATTCATTTACATACCTCAGTAGACAGTTTCATCAAGCAGTTTAAAAGGGGTCATGCCTTATCAAATAAGTTGGGAGAATATTCAGTCTTAACACTCTCGGGTAGTATTCTCGTGCATTTCAAGAGAGGGAATACGCTACTTTGTTAACCAAATGCATCCAAACTATTTTTCCTGGAGAGAGGTTACAAAAATATGAGGAATGGGGGGTGGGGGTGTGTGTGTGTGTGTGTTGTGGGGGGGGGGGGGGGGGTCATGGGTGTGGGGGCTTTGGCGGGGAGGGTGTGGGGAGTATAAAAGTCATAAAAGGCTCTGACATTCTTTTGAGTGACGGGCTCGTATTTATGCAACAAACGCCTCCTCCTAAAGCAAAGGGGAGATTGTGTAGCCGGGCAAATCAATTTCCCACTCCCACACACTCATCTAGGCCTTGATCCAGCCGCTGCTGTTGCCTCTAGCCTCAGCTGACTGGCTGACCTATGGCATTGCTCTGCTCTGCTTTAGCAGCTCTCCCCAATCACCTGAGAACCAAACTCTGCTTCCCATCAGTCTCTTTTGGTTGTTCTTTTTTTCCTGTTTGTTTGGAAAAGAAAGTACCACTTCCTTTTTTAAAAAATACATTTTGAACCCCCTGAATGAAACGGCTTGTTTTTTTGTGTGTTTTTTTTCTATGTGACAAACAGGCGGGACAATTGCCTGTCATCTATCTATTGGGTTTCTTACAAGTCAAGACTTAAAATGCTGGCATCTTCAACAGTTATTGAGAAAGTGCACAAAGGAGATTCATTCTACATTGGCTAAAAGCACATTGAAAACATGCCTTCGACATCAGAGTTACACACGGGGTCGTGTACACCACAGCAGGTGCAACGCAAAGGCAGGTTACACTACGGTCTTCTACTTGCTCACTTCAGTATCGGAAAGCTCACAGAGCGTGAGCTGTTTCCATTATTAACACAATCACTGCACAATGTTGCTAAACACTATGCGCATTACTCAGAGGCATCATCATCGTCTTTTTTTTGTGTGTTTTTTTTCAAAAAAATTTTCATACATGAACTCACATGACACTTAGGAACAAAGAGCCAACCATCTAAACTGATGGTTTCATTTCTCAGATTCAGTAGTACAACATACAGTAGATGTTTCTGACATTTCTGGATCAGGGACAGACAAGGAAAGAAAATTTAAAAAAAGGAATCCTATGAGAACACTTCCAAAGTATTGTACTGTATCATAGCCTTCAGCTTTGACTCAATGGTATGTTTAAAGCCACAGTTGAGCAGGTCTTAGTGATATTAATTAAGGTGTAACTGCCTCCTACTGATAATCCCTCCTCATTTCTCTTTCCAATAAGCTAGTGATCTTTTGATAAGGATATACAAGAGAAGAAGAAGAAGAGCAAGTCAACAATTACACTGTAAAAATATATGTATGTTTATATTCATATATATATATATGTATATATATAGCATCTTTAAAATCTATTTATACAGAATGTATATATAGTGTACTTATGGCCATCTTGGCAGAGAAATAAAGGCATCTGAAACAATCACCACTCTCTCGATGCTGTGGTCTCCTCAGGACCAGACATTGTTACATTGCAGAAATGCGAAGAGTCAGGAAAGAAAGTGAGTTCTCTTCTTCTCCTTTATTTATTTATTTTTTAGTGGCACTTTGTGCATCAAAAAATTAAAATCTAGAGTAAGGCTACAAGGGTGTGTATGTTTATCTGATAAAAGTTTGTCAAAGGAGGCCATCCTACAGTATCCTCGTGGGTTGGATATGTCGCTGTGTGTGTGTTTTAGACTCGAACATCCAGACTAAAACACTGCTGGAATAGAGCTCTACACATGTACCACTGCACTGATGTAAAGAATTCAAAACCGTTACTTAAACAGCCATGGTACGTCACAGAGATTGTGGGTGAGCCACTTCTGGCTGCTACAAAGCGCTTGGGAGAGGTAACATTTTTTTAAATTCCTCTACAAATTGTTCTCATCACCTGACAAAAGCAAATACTCAGAGAGCGGATAGTGAAAGTGATTGCTTTTGAGTGTTTTTTTTTGTTTGTTTGTTTTGTTTTGTTTTTTAACAATCAGCTGCTGGTACATCTATGCCTAAGCAATCAAACAGTATTTGTACTGATTTTATTTATTTTTTCGTTCTTTATTTAAATATTAGCAGAGGATCTTTAAGACTACTCAGACTCAACTGTCACATCACGCACATAAATAACAAAATAAATATACAGCCATATCAGTCAATTTCTTTCATATTAAATAAATAATAAATACATACTTTCTTTTTGTTTTCATCTCCTCATCTGTGTTTTTTTAATGTAACAGAAAGAACACAAACAAAATAAAAACGAGGAAAACAAGAGCAACAAGCCAAAAAAATAATTTTTTTTACTGTAAAATTATCAAAAAAAATTTGAGTCTATTATAAAATATTTGCACTTAAAAAGGATTTTTAAAAAGTACTCCAAAACAAACTATGCCTTGTCATTTATCTATATAGACTTTTAAAATATTGACGTACGACATCTGCAAATTGCTTTTTGACCTTGATAATCAGTAAAGATGCATTTGTATGTGTGTGTTTCACTAAACAAAGTTAATAAATAGATTGCTTCAAATAAATAAACCTCAATAACATAAATGGCAATAAGTTACAATTTAAAAGTTCACAGGTATAAATAATTCATATATAACAATAATTATTGTACCACAAAAACTAGTCATTGAAATGAAGTGCAATTCCTAGGCTGATAAGTACTATAGATATGACTAACTGAATTCGAAATGTGTGCACGCTATTACTATCATTTTATTGGGGGGGCGGGGG
>NW_024582843.1:275010-281738 GCF_018398535.1 Haplochromis burtoni | reverse complement strand
TTTAAATCTAACTCGCGACCTTGCTCGATGAGGTTTTTTTTCCCACTGATGATTGCTGCAGTAATACCACCAAGCAAACGCACATTCAGTTTGGTGCATGCCGGGGGGTGTGGTGCGAGTATGGTTGTGGATCAGAGAGATTTTCAGAGCCGCAGATGCTTGCCATTGAGAATGCTACAGGAGACAGTGGCGTTGGGAGTCTTCTGCTCCAGTTAGTGTTCCTCTTCCTGTCTCCGGGCTCTGGCGAGCAATACTCGAGCCTCGCCTGTCTCAGTGTTCCGGCCGAGGAGAAATGCTAAAAAACTGACTGACCAGTTGCGAAACCCTCTCCGAAAAACAGTTAAGGACACAAAAGAGACAACAGGTAAACATACAGTATATTTAAACCCCCAGATACAGCTTCTAGTAACATGGATCTTCTTCTGGTTCCTCCTTTGAATCCCAGCAGCAGCATGATGTGGATTTTGGTCCGCGTCACTTTTCTTCAACAGAGTGCTCCCTGGGTTGATTTTTTTAAGTTGCCATTTACTTAAATAACCTGAATTCCCTTTTTTTGTTTTTGAATCATATTTCGATATATCATAGAGCTTTTCAACCTCTCTCCTTCCTGACTCCACCTCCACCGTGTTCTCCGCACTTTGGGACAGTTTGCGTTCTCCATTTGTATGTGTGGAGCCTCAAACCTTGATGCCCTTCACAGCTTTGTTGATGCTCTCCAGCAGAGCCTTGTTCTCGGGGCTCTGGAAGCAGTCCTTGTTGGTGTACATGTCAGTCAGGGTGCTGATGTATCTGTCAAAGTTCTGCTCTGTGATTGGCTCCTGCTGTGGTGCAAATGAAAACCAATCTCAACTGAGGGGGGCAAACAGAAACAAGGCTCCACGCACTCTTCAGCGCACCAGATTTGCCTTCAAACAATCAATCAATGACAACAGGGTGTGAATGCGGACTTACCATGTGCGGCAGACGGATATTAGCCAGGCTGCGGATGAGGGCTCGGCTCAGACCAGACAGCTCCATGAACAGAGCCTCATTCTGCTCCTCAATCATCTTATTCTCGTGCTCAATGCTTTTCAGGTTCTTCTCCATAGAGGAGATCTGCAACGTACAGCAGCAGACCATCAGCAAATGTTTTAATATTCAACTAGAAATTCATATCTATTTAATAGCAGCTGTGGTGACTGGCAATGTAGTGGCCATAGTCCAGACATTATACAGACATTTTTTTCTTCTCTAGTGGCTCGCACCATCTTCATTGTTCCTGGGTCCACAAATCTAATGTTGGTTCCAGTTCAACATTGCAAGTAACCAGTCAGATTGTAGCGATGACATAATTTTGGGATGTGGAAACACCATGCATCACACATCACAACAATGTGATTGGTCAGATGCAATACTGATACTGGACAATTTTTACCCATCTTTAAAGTGTCCTGCTGCCTGCAGTGCTCTTTAGAGTCTTAACTGCAGAAACTGTAATCCTGGTAAAAGACGTTCCAGATAAATATCCTCTTAAAATTATAGTTCTCTATTCATTCTCAACAGTGTCATGCTTATGAAACCAAGGTTTCATAAGGTGGTGACAGTGATCAATAATTACTTTATCTCTTTTGCAAGAGACTGGCTAAGGTAGGCAGTACTGCTGTTGCATGGAGAAACTGGAGCTCCTCGAGAAAACAAGAGCATACACTGAAGATCACACTAAAGGGAAAAAAAACCCCAACAACAAACACACACCTGAGTCTGCAGGTTGACCATGTCAGCCTCCATTTCATTGTTGGATTCATTAAGGTCATTAATCTCTTTGTTGAGCTGCTTGATGTCCTCATCATTGTCCAAAACTAAAGGAGAGGCGAAGAGAAAAGCACGTTTTGCAAAAAAAAAAAAAACCCCAAAAGAAAACAGAAAAAAACTCTATTCTAACATTGGCATTTTTATTATTTGACTCAGTAACAAAGGGCCCCCCCCCCTTTGTTACTGAGTCAAATAATAAAAATGGGGGGGGGATTTTTCTTAATTAACCATCGTACCATCACTGGCTCTGAACTTAGTGCTCAGATAGTCTTCTGTAGGGAACTTGGCCTTCTTCTTAGCATACAAAGCTCTGGGGCATCCTGAGAGGCTGAAATGAAATTCAGAGAGGGTCAAATTTAACATTACATCTACATAAAGAACATTATAAGTTACAGTGGCATGTGTTAGTTATGTACTGCTGCTATGGGGGAAAAGCTTAGCCTAGAAAAATAACTGGAAACGGCAAGACAGACTATTTAACACATGGTGAAAACATCTCAATATTCTTATTTAACTTTCGACAAAGCAAATAAATATTTCCAAAGTGTTCAAATGCTCATCTTTAACTATCAAGCTGTAAATTAGCTTAACTTAGAATAAAGACTTGACTACGTTTAAATCAGTTTAAAGTTGAAAATGACCAACTTATGGGGTGTTTACAGAGATTTGCGTATTCTTCTTTGGGTCAGACATAGCGATTTAAAAATATAGTATCAAACTGAAGCTTTACATTTTAGCATTATCCACACATTAAAAAAGAGAGATTCAGAGATACTTGGCCGTTGGCTGCATTTTATAAAATCTGAATTCCTCATTTAATCGATTTGTTTCAAATTTGAAGATACTGATCAAAGCCTAAGCTTACCTGC
This sequence comes from Haplochromis burtoni, assembly GCF_018398535.1. Classification (NCBI taxonomy): domain Eukaryota; kingdom Metazoa; phylum Chordata; class Actinopteri; order Cichliformes; family Cichlidae; genus Haplochromis; species Haplochromis burtoni. The sequence goes on along the minus strand of NW_024582843.1, from coordinate 279,078 downwards.
GGTGTGTGAGGAAACTTCCGTTAGCATGTCCAGAGCCATCACAACCTGGGGTGGGGCAGGTTGGACCCTCTGTCTTGAAGGCCTTCCAGTTGAATGGCGTGCCATTCAGAAGACCCTCCTTTTGTCTACGGGCCGCCAGCGGGCACCCGTAAGCGCTACGATGTGTGGCGTACTTTCCACTAATGTGGCCCAGGCTGTCACAGCCCGGCACCGGACATCTGCAGAGAGCAGAGGTGGTAAGAAGAAGAAGAGAGGAGAAGAAAAAGTATGGAAGACAGGAAGCAGATACGGAAAGAAAGAGAATGACGGGGCACAAAGGTTAGACAAGGAGAATGCAAAAATGAAAGTAAAGCGAAAACTAAGATAATTCTTATCTTAAAAACTGAAAGGTTTTTAGCAGTTTTGCTAAATTCTGTATTGGACATATTATTACAATGCAAGATATTGCTGACAAATGAGCTATTACAATTTGGTACATGCTTTCTCCACATACTGTTATATTAACAGTTTTGTGTGCAATATGAAGCCCATGTATTTCTTATGTAATAACAATGTACTCTGCAATAGTCTACCATGAATTATATTCAGAATCAGTATCTGCAGTAAGTGTATTTTCCCATGAGTAAGTTGATTCAGTTACGGGGACAGATCACTACCTCTGCATATGATTCACAGTGACTTTCCTCTCTTTCTTTCTCTGTCTCTCTCTCTCGCTCTCTCTTTCCTTTATTGCATTTTAGTTTTACCGTCAGTCATGCTAAAAGCAGACGTTATGACTTTCTGAGCGGTACGAACTTTAAAAGCTCGGAGTCCTCCTGGTTGTCCTTGGCAGGAGTTTTAATTCCACTTTTCTTGGCACGCGGGCACCCAGAGAGACTGAAAACAGAAAGTATGGAGTTGATAACATAGGGCTGGAAAGAAAAGGTCTGGTGAAGTGATTACTTAATAAAGGAAGAGAACATGGTAAGGAAGAATAATTTTACAGAGGTTCTTCAACCAAAAGACAAACCAAATCCATTGAAAAACGCCTAATATGGATGAAAATAGGATTATGTGTATGTGGTGCCTGTCTAATCTATCGTGAACTGTCGCTAGGCCTCTCTGACTAGCTATACATATGTATGTTTGTGTATGTGTGTGTGTGTGTGTGTGCACGCGCATTTGTGTTCTGTTACCTTCTGTGTGAGGCATAGTTTCCTGTGATGTGACCTGAGCCGTCACATCCGGGAGTGGGGCATCTAGGGAAAAAAAACAAAGCAATGTTCAAAGTTAGGCAGAAAAAATTAACACAGGGAGTTTTCACAACTGAAAACTGAGGTTTACTATTTATCTGCTTAATCTTAAACAAATGATCACAATGTGTATATTCAATTCAGTTCCGTTTTATTGATATACTGCCAAATCACAACAATAGTCACCTCAAGGCCCTTAATATTGTAAGGCCCTAAAACAATACAGCAAAACCACATCAATCAGATGGCCCCCTGTGTGCAAACACTTTGGCAACAGTGAGAAGGAAAAACTCCCTTTTAACAGGAAGAAACCTCTGGCAGAACCAAGCTGAGGGAGGGGCTGAGAGAGGTGTCTCCCAGATTCACCCACCCTTGAAACCTTGAGACACTAAAAGTCTAGCTGTTGTTTTAGACTCCCTTGGTACCGTCAGCTCATGAATGGCACACAGCTTTCTCAGCTGCGCCTCACAAAATCAGAAATCATATTTCTTAGCCATTGCAATCCAACTTTCATTCTAAAAGTGACCTAATCTGCTAACATGGAAGAGTATAGTTTCAGAACCATACATCAACGCCGCTCTTTTCTCTCTTCTCTTTCCACTCGCCCCTTCCAGACCGGGTCTGCCTGAGGCGTCTTCATGTTAAAAGGGAATTCTTCTTCCCCACTGTTTCTAAGTGCTTAGACATAGTTGCCTGATCTTTGAGGTTCTCTGTCTAATCTTTCATTATTATTATTATTATTATTATTATTATTATTATTATTATTATTATTAATAATAATAATGTTGTTGTTGTTGTTGTCTTTACAATAATAATGAACACTTGCTGTGAAGTGGTGCTATATAAATGTAATTGTAATGACCAAGAAGTTGCTTCTGTTCATAGATGTTGTGTTTTCAGTGGGAGAAATGTTTCTTTTCATCTAAGTGACTATTTCAGTCAAACACCAAAGATCTTGTCTAGTCCTGTCTTTCAAATAAGGCCCATGGTCAAAATTAATCCACTGATCTTAAAAAAATAAAATAAAATAAACTCAGCCCTTTTTTCCCTTCTAGGCTTCAGTTTCCTCCTTTCTGATACGCACACAAAAAACTCTCTCTGGACTCTGGTTTAGTTCTTAGTGATCATCATTGAACACATATCATCCCAATCCTGCCCAGCCATTTACACCTTATATTTGTATTAGAACTGATTTTAGGATTTTATAGATCTATAATTTTTTTTAATGTATTTTTTTTATATTTGTCAGCTGCTTTTCAGCTTACCTGTGTATAATTGTATAACTGTGTTATAATTGATTTATTGCTTGTTTTAGTATTTATCAATTACATTGATAATTTGCATTTTGTATTGTATTGTAAACTCTGATTTCACCGTGCTATTTGAAAAAGTTATTCTAGCTTTCCAGGCTTTTTGCCATTCGAACACACCCGGTATCTGTACATGTTGAGCTGTGAAAAGCCTTTGTAAGTTTCATTCACATTTACATGAAGTAATTGAAGTGAAAGCAAGCACAGACATAGGAAAAACCACCATGACAGATGCAGCGGTAGCACAGAAAGCAGCCAGCAGCATTAGATAAGTTAACGTCAGCAGAATGAAGTGCTGTGGTGCTGGACAGTGTCAGTAGCAGTGAGCTGAAGTGGCAGCGAAAAGGCAGTGAAGGTGTAGAGCAGACATACTTGAGTTCAGGGGTGTGGGCCGCCATGAGGGACCGAAGGCTCTTATCAGCGAGAGGACACCCAGACAGACTGAGAGAGAAAAGACAGGCAGAGGAAGAGAAGGACGAAAAGGGGGGAAGCAAGGGGTGAGAGGGGGTTGAAAGGAGAGAGGAGAAAGATGTGAGTAAAGGGAAATCAAGAATGCAAGGCATACCAAGGTCATTTAGCAAGAAGAGGACAGACAGCAAGAAGTAAATTACTGATGCATATCAAAGTCAATGACCGTCTTTGCTTCCTGGGCTCACGCTACATTATTGCCTCTGGCATGTCAGGATCAAATAAAATGTTTGAATTAGTCTCAGTGTGCCGGCTTTGGAGTGAGAAGCAGAGGGAGAGTCTCAGTAGATCTAACATTTCATGTACAAGCTTATATAGAAAGCAGCAGTGCACACTAGTGCCCGAATAAGCCTACATACCTGCGATGGGACGCATAGTTCCCAGTGATGTGGCCGCTGCCATCACAGCCAGGTGTTGGACACCTGCAGAGGGGACAGACACGCAGTTAGCAGTGGCAGAAGGAGAAAGCGACAACTTTAGGGATTAGATGTACAAAGTTATTTTTTATAAAGGAAAAACAGAGGCTGACCATACACCTGTCTATATTCACGGCAAATATGTACATAGAAGTTTACATAGAAGGTCGTTAGTTGTAAGGTTCCCATAAATACCTGGGGGTAGTACATTTGTACACACTCTGATGGAACGATCAGAGTGTCACTACCCTTCTCACAAAGCACCAGACGTTCAGGGATGATTTTTATCCCGGTTGGCTGGTCATGGCCTTAAACTCACATCCACAGAACATCTAAATGTGGTTGAAAATTGCAATATGAAAAGTCATCTTTTCAGGATGTTACAACAAACTAGTTTCAACCTAATTTCACTAATAGCCAACTGAGCAATTTTCTGTTTATCAGAGCTTTAAAAGACATCTAAATAGTACATGCTAAAACAGGGTTACATGTGGTTCAAGGGTCAATGTTTAGTAGATTTCTACATCACACCGAGCAGGTTGTTTGTTTTTTTCCAGAGCAAATACATGTGTCTGTGTGTTCTAACTTTAATAATTGATTAACAAAGGATTGTGGCCAGACTATCACGCAACATTCTCTCTC
>NW_024582843.1:226056-258169 GCF_018398535.1 Haplochromis burtoni | reverse complement strand
GAGCTTGAAGGATAAACCGCCCGCAGGGGCGTGCTGGGTGTTTTATATATATATGTATATATATATATTTTTTTTTTTTGCAAGTTTTTTTGTGCGAGTCTCTGGACAGTCAGAACGGTGGTATAGTGGTGAGTATTACTGGCTCAACATGAGAAAGTTCTGCTAGTCAACAGAAATCTCTTCTTTAACTTTTATTTAGAACTAAAAGGATGTCTTTTTCTACATCCCTTTTCACTGATCTTTGTACTGAACTGTAGGGATGGCAAAAAAATCACTACAGCACAGTATCGATATAGGAACACTAAACATTGATATTTTTTATGAAATTAATTAAAATACCATGGGAGCACTATGAACAAGAGTGCTGATTAAATGTGAAGATATGTTAAAACCGAAAACCACCACTTAGCTTGACAAAGCTACCTCATAACGAAGTGCAAGTTTATGGTTTTAGTCACACGAGTAAAAAATACAACATCAACCTTTGTGCATCTACAAAAAAGATCAGTGACTTGTGACTATAGTGAATTTTGTCACATTTGGTGATCAGTTGCAACTCATAGTGATGGCTTGAGGGTGTTGATTGCAAGGTGATTGGATTGCACAGGTTGCCTGATAGGAGGCTACATTTCTACAAGCAGTCTGCAATCACTCTCAGAGAGATTGTCAAAGATTTGCAAATAACTGCTATTAAATGTATACATTTATAAATTCAGACAGATTGCCAGCATGTTGCCATCAGTCTGAATGAGTCTGTCAATGAACACAACGCGAGGGGCCTCAACTCTGGTTTTGTTCTGCTTATATTCCTATGAAACAGAAACGTTACAGTTAAATGTGAATTTCTGTCTATCTAGACAGCAAATGGATATGTGATTTATCACAGTTAATTGCTGTTTTATCAAAAACAGATTTCATGTAATTGCCAACTTGACCTCATTCAACTGCAAACTGGTAGCAGATTGATAGCAGACTGACTCTTATAACAATTTATGGCAGGTTTTAGTGACAGTGTTGTTTTGCTGCAAAAAGAAAAAACATATTCAATAAAACAGATATTGACAAAGTGTAAATTTGAGGGAATATTTTGTAGTTTTAAAAAGGTGATAAATTACAGTATATGTTATTGCAGTAATCAGGATGCAAAATGTTAAAAATCACAGTAATACTGTAACTGAACCCTGACTCCTCCCTTAGTAATGCTGCAATTATGATGCATTGAGTATTTTTTCCTCACCTTTCTCACTCACTATGTTTTAATAGACCTCTCTGCATTGAATCATACTTGTTATTAATCTGTGGCTCTCTTTCAGAGCATGTATTTCATCCTGTCTCCCTTCTCTCTCCCCAACCGTTTGCAGCAGATGGCCCCGCCCCTCCCTGAGCCTGATTCTGCCAGAGGTTTCTTCCTGTTAAAAGGGAGTTTTTCCTTCCCACTGTCACCAAAGTGCTTGCTCATAGGGGATCTAATGATTGTTGGGTTTTTTCCTCTGTATGTATTAAAGTAGGGTACTTTACAATGTAAAGCACCTTGAGGTGACTGTTGTCGTATAAATAAAAGTGAATTGAATTGAATTGAATTAACCTTGAGTTCAGTTGAGATATTATGATATTGTTGGGTATGTATCGATTCCCTCTACTAACATAAAGAGAAAACTTTTTCATTTTTTAGCCAAATCTCAACATCATGTCTAATAAAATCTTCTTCTTCTATTTCCTTTAAATTAGTTTTTTATGATTATTTCTTAACCTGGGTTGATGTAATTAAGCACATATAATCTTATGTCTGTGAAGGTTCTCAGTCATCCAGGTCATCGTAGTCAAAGGAGCTTGCAAAGAAAAGCACCTGGGTCAAAATCAAGACACAAGAAGTGGAATCCTTCACTGCGCACATTAACTCTGTGGATAAAAACATCAAGTTCACCAGGGAAGACACAAAGGACAACTGTTTGCCTTTCCTGGACTGCGCTGTGCACATTGAAGAGAATGGCAACCTCAACATCGAAGTTTACCGGAAGCCCACACACACGGACCAGTACCTCCTCTTTGACTCCCATCACCCTCTGGAACACAAACTTGGAGTAATTAGGACCCTACACCACCGGGCAGAACATGTTCCCTCTAAGCCTGAAGGAAAAAAGAAGGAACGCACACATGTAAAGGAAGCATTCAAAACGTGCGGCTATCCTAAATGGGCGTTCTTAAAGTCAGCAAAGAGGCACAGAAAAGAAGATCAGACACCAGCGAGGGAGGATAAGAAGGACAGACGCAACAACATTGTCATCCCCTATGTAGCCGGTGTATCAGAAAAACTCAGGAGAGTTTTCTCCAAGCACGACATCCCAGTGCATTTCAGACCCAGCAACACGCTCAGACAAAAACTGGTTCACCCGAAAGACAAAACGCCAAAACACAGACTTAACAATGTGGTGTATGCTGTACAGTGCAGCGAGGAATGCCCAGACCTCTACATTGGAGAGACCAAACAGGCACTTCACAAGCGCATGGCACAACACAGAAGAGCCACCTCCACAGGACAAGACTCAGCAGTCCATCTGCATCTTAAGGATAAAGGACACTCTTTCGAGGATGCCAATGTTCACATTTTGGACAGAGAGGACAGATGGTTTGAAAGAGAAGTGAAAGAAGCCATCTATGTCCACTGTGAGCGACCATCTTTGAACAGAGGCGGGGGTTTACGACACCAACTCTCTGCCATCTATAATCCAGTTTTGAGATCCCTTCCCAGACGCCTTAACGCCCACTGGGCCATCTGACCTCAGGAATTCGCATGATAAGGTGGGGCCAGGTTTCACAATGAACTCACCCGAAACTCTGGCTGATTGGGACCCACGCCCAGTTTCACACCTTGGCTCAGGCGATTAGAGGATCATCAGGGGGTCCTTTTGTCCCTCTGTGGGGGGTTACTCCCACTAGGTTTATATCTGGGACTCTCCACCATTTGACCTTAGAACTGAAGAAGCTTCTCGGATGAGAGGTGAAACGTCTTCAAGCAACTTAAAGAAGTCCAGACGCCTTTCTTTGCAAGCTGCTTTGACCACATATAATCTTGTTACCCATCAGGATATAAGAATGACTTCTAACTCATTGCCTTATTACTTACGAGAGCAACTCCTTCTTGCTATCTTTGGGCTGAAATTTGACCTTGAAGCTTGGGGTTGTGACCTCTCCTGGGTATTTCCTCTCCTCTAGGCAATCCTGCATCATGTCACAGTCCTCTGGTTCGGATGAGACGTACGACTGGCCGGTATGCTCCAGCTGAAACGTGATTAACACACTGGTAAATCCACTGCAGGCCTTTTGCTCTTTAAATTGTGGCTTGACCTATTATCTGAATTTAGTTTTTTAAATATCTGCTTCCAGGTAATAGTTTGCTATTGTATATCTGAATGCAAGCAAAGAAACTTTGCAAACACCATGTGCACACAATCCTCTTTTATTCTTTTGCAGACAAGTGATGTTTCCAAATGCAGAGTGTCCTCATAAAAAATTAACATTCAAGGCCCTTTATATTTCTTTTGAAAAAGTTCAAAGGAGTAAAAATTAGCATATGCCAAATCCAGGATGGTGCAATGCACCTGACACACTACCTCTGTTACACAGTGCAATGTTTTAACTGTACAGTAACTCTCACATTTCAGTGAAATAAATGAATAATACAAAGAGGAAAAGGGAACAGGGAATAAGAAAAGGGAATTACACAAAGACAAAGTGATGTAAACAATTAAGAGTTTTCATTCAAAAGGCTTAGGGGGAATTTTGTCTGTTGTTATTTATGTCGCAATATCTCCTCTGTGAGTAACATCTGAGGAAATACACCGTGTTTGGAGCTCGTACTTTTGTTCTGTCTAATTGTACTGACCTCGTCCATTTCCTCCTCTCTTTGACGGTTAGGTTTGGTGTAATCCAGAGGTCCCTCCCAGTCCTCCTGCTTGTAGGTGTGTATGCTTGGTGATGTCATCCCGCTGTTTCCACCATGATGCAGTGAGGAAGAGGAGGAGGAAGGGTCTGGAGACCGAACGCCGGGGCTCGTCCCAGACAGACTTCCCTCTCGTTTAATGGGTTTTTTCATGCTCAGGTCCAGGGTGCCGTTCTCATCCACTTCAATGTCCATTTCCTGGAGACAATGCAACAGGAATTTATAGCTTAGCCTATGTTATTACCTGCTTATAAGTATCCTTGTAATTTTCAGTTGAGCCCCAATTTGAGACTTCAACAAATAAATAATTTTAGACAAGTGACAGTGAAGTACCTAATGAAAAATGATTAATAATATCCCTATATGCCCACTTTGAGGGTATACTACACACGAAATAGTCTGCTGAAATCTGCACTGAGATACCATTACAGTAGAATTTAATTGAGCTTTGGGCATACAGAACTTAGTCTTACACACATTCATGTCATTATTTGAAACTTTTGCCCTGTTTGAAACTTGAGTTTTAAAATATATTTGTTTTTATTGCAGCTCACTCTGTATATGAATGCAATTATGCTTTATTTCCCGTTAAAAACTTTGGAGCTCAGTGCATAATCTGGGAGAAAATTAATGGAGAAACACAGCTAACTAATACATCTAATTAAGTATTCTCAAATGTGAATAACTAATGCAGTCTCCTCTGGTGCACTTCACTGTATATGTGAGGCAGTCCTGTGTGATGATGATTGGGATTATTTTAATTACCCTCTTGAGCAGATTCTGATGCAGCGCTACATATCTGCCTGAATTCTAATTTCATATATTCTAAATAAAAACTGAACTTTCATGTGGAGAAATGTTGCTTTCACTTCTCTACCTGCTTGTAAAACTGCCCTCGAGCCTGTATCAAACAAGCATTTTCACAGTCATGCACCAGAGTGACGGCCTCTTTCAGAGCACTACACACTCAAGTTCAGAACACCAGCCTCATCGCCTAAGCATGTTAGTCATGATATCTAATGTACTCTGGTGCCAACAGCACGAACACTGTGCTCCATCTCTCCATGCTTTATTATAGTTCTGGCAGGTGAAGAGAAACAGAAGGGTGAAAAGAGCAATGTTTTCAGCATTCATGTAAAATGGTGCTCATATGGGCTGGTCAAGGGCCAGAAAATTCAAAGGGTTAGGAGAAGAGGAGAGAAAATGGGAACAGTTCCCAGAAATGTCCCAGGTTGATGAGCTCAGTGTTCCAGTGTTTCAATATTGGATTTCAACTGGCTCCAACTCTGATTCCAGATCAGTCCCCAGTTGATCTGCGCAGCTAAGGCATGCTCTTGGATCTGTGCCTTGCTGAACACCTTGCTCTGCTTTGCTGCCAGAGACATTAATTTTCACTTTTTATCTTCCTAAAAGCATGTCAGAAATCGAAAAATGATGAAGCAGTCACTTTCTCTCCTCTGTGAGGCAAAAAGGCTTTTAAAAATCACAATATGGGGGAAAGTGGAGCTCCTATTACACCTCCTGTGCACAGAAAAGAGAAAGGAAGTGAGGGAGATAGGGAACGAGCGAGGAACAGGGAGGCTTGCTTAGGGAGGAAGAGAGAAAGAGGGTAAAAGGACATGTGAGAAAGAAAATGATAGAAAGAGAGTGGGAGATCCGTCCAGCAGATAATGAAAAAAGGCTACCTGGTGGAAAAGTAATCCAGGCAACTGGCAGTCAGCCAAATTCAATAACAACATGAAAAGTGTGTGGGATGGAGGGATGAAACGATGAAAGAGGATGGGAGAGGTGATGCAACTGAATCTCAACACCATCCTGTTGCTGTAAACCAATGCCTCCTGATGATATATTCATGCAGAGTTGATGGAGGAAAAAAATGAGCGAGAGGAGAGGAGAGAAGAGGGGTGGAAAAGGCACACCCACTGCTATCTCCTCTCATCTTACCAGCTGTGGCCTGCAATGTTTCATCTGCACTACAATCAGATAATAAAATCTTTCTCTAAGTGTTTTGCAGAGAAGAACAAGGCAGTACTTTACGGCAGTAAAACCATCTGTACTTGACTCCCTTCAAATTGAGTACATTTTTGATCATCGAAGAACTACCAAGTGATGATGAAACCGACTGTGCTGTTTTCATTCCAACTGTGCTCCTTTATAATGACTGGGAAAAAAACATTTGAAAAAATGGTGGGTTTACCTTGTTTTGGGGTTTGGTGCTAAGGTTCTCAGGTTTCTCCCAGCAGCGAGTAGACAGGTTAAGGATGGCAGTGGCAGCCATGTGAGCAGCTTCGGCATCATGGGCGTAGTCGTAGGCCAATGAGGAGCTTTTCCCATAACCGTGGAGGCTGAGACTAGGTGATGATGACTTGGGGAATGACGGCTTAGCTGCAGGGGGACAAAGGCACAAATCCCAAATTGGCTGATATTCTGGGAAAGTACTAAAACAAAAGGGGATTGAAAAAATATGTGCGCTCAAGAGAACCTTTGTATTTTGCTAACACTCTACCATCATTTTTCATGATTATTTTCTGCCCCACACTGCTGAAGCTTTTTAATTTAGCTGATTTTTTAAAATTAATATATTTCAATATATATTAAATAAAGATCAATCAATCAATCAATCAATCATCTTACATTTCTGTATTTTTCAGAAATACATCTTCCTCACAGGACAGCCAATACAAACATATGATTTATAGAATATGATGTCAGACATTAAACAGATAAAAGTACTTAAAATGAGCTCAACCTTAAAAATATGCAGAAGTAATATTAAACCATCCAATACTGACGAGGAACATTTTTCTGCAGAATAATAATCTTTTAATTTGCTACTTCATGCACAGTTTTCCAATAATGCAGTTTTATGTGTACTGAGGTGCGTTCACTGGGTTTCATTGCTTCTTTTCTTAAAGGAGTATCCACCACTTGTCATTTTCATTTGGTAAAACAGCAGATATTTATTCAGCTACCATTCTTCAGCCATGAAGGAGTGCAGAATACGTCCACGCAGAGTGCAGACAGAGAGCACAAATGGCACATTTTAATCTGATCCAATTTATCTTGTTATAAAGTTAAATAGCAGAGGAAGATGTTTTCGTTTGTGTGTGGCAATTGTCTCTGCTTGCCTTTCTGTAAAAGTCACTGCACACCACTGAGTCACAGCCACTGCTATGCATGCAGACAGGACAGAAATGGCAAACTGAGTGAAACAATAACTGAAATTTGAACATTTGTCTCTCTCTTCTTTTCACTCATTTTGAAGAATGAAAGTCAGCCAAAGAGCCATGCTGGAGTAACATTTTCAAGAGCCTTAGAAAGGCCAACACTGAGAGCAAGAATTAGCACAAATGAACATATCACACTATCTCACATAGCAATGAGTGAATGGTTAGTAAATAACGTGGCCCAGATCTTCAGTTTTCTGTGTGGCTCACATGGCTTTGACCAAAGACTCTAACTCACAGTGAATCCGGCTGCTGTAACCTAGCCACAGGTTTGCCTTATAGAAAAACAAATAAATAAATATGCACGACAGAGAAGAAGCCCGAGGTTCCCTCTTACTTTTGAAGGCTTTAGGTGAGGTTTCGCTGGTGGGCATCTTTGGAGCAAGCGTGCGCTTCCCGAACACTTGAGCATCGAAGCTTGCATAATCGAAGGACACCTTGGAGTACTTCTCCAGCTCCTTGGCCAAGTTGGCGCGAGGTGTGGAAGGTGCCATGTTGGGCCTGTAGCTCCCATACTGGGGCACCTCTAGCTGCTTCACAAAACACATGGGTCTGCAGGGGGGAGAGGGAGAGGACGTCAGGGTGGGGCTGGGGATTAAAGACAAAAATAAAAGCAGAAACAAGAGATGAGAAATAAAAAGAGGATTGATGCAATAAAAAGACACACACACATAAAAGCAAAACGGGGGAAGAAAAAGAGAATAAAAGAATGAGAGAAAAAGGTAGAATGAAACAGAAAGAGTGAAGACAGGAGCAATGGTGTACTTAGCGGGAGTGCAGCAGGATTAAAAGCTCTCTTATCAGCAGAGGGCACATTTGCATGTTGTACAGCACGGAATTTATGAGCTTTAAGCCCTCTCGTTTTCTGGAGAGCCCGGGCTTTTGTCAGACCTGTTGGCGTAAATCCACTGATAGACCAGGGGGAGGTGGAAGGGCGTGGGGAGTGAGAAAGAAGAGAGAAGGGGGAGAAGAGAAGACTAGGAACCAAAGAAGGGGGAGTGGTGAAAGAGGAGAGACAGAGGAGGGGTAGGTTGGGGGTATAGAGCCTGGAGGAACAAAGTGACCTTACTCATTTTTTTTTTTTTTGCATCCCCTAACCATCTTATCCAAGCCCTCCACCCACTTTGGCCCAGCCCTATTTATTCTCCTCTGCACCGAAGCCTTTCCTCAGTGTTTTTCATTAATAGTCTACAAGACCTGGCCTGTAGTCATACTGCTGCAGCTGGGGTGGCCATCACATAGAAGCCCACTAATAATAAGTGTGCAAAGCAGAGCTACAACTGATCACAGGTGACTTTTTTCCATTTTATTAATTCAACATTGTTCCATTAAAACGAAGAATTCTGCAGCTCCACGTATAAGAGGCAAGGAAGCTCATTTGAATAACAATCTATAACAAAAAAACAAAGCAGGCCTTATTATGTTTTAATACTTGATGCTTTGTCCAACCACTGATGAGGTTTTCCTCAAGGAAAGCAATTATTTTTCCTATCCCCCCGCAATGCCCCTATAACTTGCATAATTAGCTTATCGGTTGCATTATTAATTAAAATACCAATGAGGAAGAGCACAGACAGCATAATACCAGTGTCTGGTTTGCACTAATTATCATTCTTTTGGCCGGGATCTGGCCGGTCGGGTGAGATGAATGTAGATAAAGAGATCTTAGCATGTGAGGTGACAGTAATGATTAGCCTGCCAGCCAGGATGTTTCAAGACTTTCTTGTTATTATTGAGCCGTTCAGAGGCCAGGCTCCACCTTTCATGCAGGGTACCGTAACCAAGGTCAGGATTCTCTCTGCGGTTTCAATGTGGCTCAGCAGTAAAGTGGCTAACCTTGACAAGGACTCAGCTGTGAGGGGTTTGGATTGGAGGAGACAGCTTTTATGTAGGTGAAAGGGTCACTGAGCCCAGTCTATCTTAGTTTCTGCTATTCATTGTGTCATCTATGATGGGCTTTGGAAAAGGACAAAAGGCATGAATTTTTTTGCCACATAAACCTTAACTGTGCAACATTAATACAGTTATTTACAAAATTTTAATTAATATAGGAATCAAAAAGCTCCCTTCTATGCATATAACTTGTAATTAAATTATCAAATAGATAAAATCTTTACATGTCAATGTAATGATATTGGCCAAAGTCAATAACTGCCACGTTTGTATAACTGACCTCTCGTGAGGGCATTAGGTCTCCATATCTACAGTATGTAATGTAATAAAGCAGAAAAAACCTGAACTATGAGTTTGTACTTTTTTGATGACCCACCTCAGCACTCTGTCATTGGGACTTCCTTTGAGGTGCTCGCTCCCTGACTGAGAGAGATGCTGCTTATCGTGGCTCTTAGATAGCTTCTCTGCAGCAGCGATGGGACAACCAGAAAGACTGCAGGGATAAAGGAAGCAAAGCAGATGAATATTACAAGTACATACTGCTGACTGTGTAAATCTACATCACAGTACTCATGTGGGCTGACACATTTGCTGCCCTGCATACATGAATATACGAGCTTGCAAATACACAAAGTGCACAACACTCTAACCTGCAGAGATACACACACACACACACACACACACACACACACACACACACACACACACACACACACACACACACACACACACACACACAAACAACTTTCATATATAGATATACAGTATAAAGGTGCAATGTATATAAATATACCTGCGGTGTGTGTTGCGGTTGCTGTTGACATGGCCCTGACCTGTGCAGCCAGGAGTCGGACACTTCAGCACGTTTTCATGCATGGCCAGAACTGACAAGATGCACAATCATGTGATCAGAGAAAACTCAGAAAATGAAAATCACTGAAGTGGGATTTGCTTATTATTAAATTTGTTTTTATTTCTCATATTAATATTTTTGGTCTTCCTGCAAAAATAGATTTGAATACACAGCTGCACAGACTGTATAACCCCAAAATCCCCAATAATAGAATAAAATTAGAATTAAATTACGTATTTGAGGGCATTTCTTTGACTGAATTTCACAGCATTTGACCGATGCAAATCAAAGGACTGGTTTCTTCCAAACATATATACCAAATCATGGAATCGGTGGCTCCCGAGACCTCAAAAAACCTCATGGCACAACAATTACACTGTTTAACTATTTTTTTATGCTAAGCAGCTGGAATAACAAAGAACAACAACAAAACCTCACTCTCTGGGGGGATCCTGTCCTTGTGCGGACAGCCTGACAGGCTGCGGTGGTGGGGGTAAAGACCGGTCACGTGACCAGTGCCATCACATCCCGGTGTGGGACACTTGTTCTCCCTCTTCTCTGGCCTGCTGCTCTCTGGGTCAGAGTTGGGTAGGAATGTAGAAGAAAACGGAAAGGAGGACAGGAAGATGGAAGGCCAAGTAAAAGGAAAGGGGAAGGTGGGATGAATAAGGTGCACAAAAGCAAGTGGTTAATGTCATCAGACAGTGTGCTTGGCTGAGCATGAAATCCAGACATATTCCCAACATCTGCACAAAACCCACACCATCTGTATCCCCCGACTCATGGCTTATGCATGCCTGTAAATACACCAGGTATTCCATGCATTTGTCTTAATGTTTATTTAAATATTTTTAAAGATAAAATACTATAAAAATGATAAACTACACCATCTTATCCTGTTGAGCTGGATAATCCCCCCATGGCTACATTTGCACAACACTTTCAAAGACCTTGTTTAGATCTTGGACAAAGCAGCACCTTACAATACATCAGAAGAAATTCACACCACTGTATAATTTACACATAATTAAAGATGCCTGCTCCTCCCCTCTCCTATTGGAGGCAGGCCAGGCAGTATCAGTGGCACTGGAGAGAGGAGAAGGGTGCAAGAGGATGGTGTGATGCTCTATTGGCCTTCAAATTGAATGTTAACGAGACACGCATCTCCTAATTAGCGTCGAGCAGAACAGGAACGTCACCGCAGGAGGGAGTTAAGGCCAAGGAGAGGGCAGCACTACCGGGCATGTAATCACACTGCTGCTATACTGTGAGAAGCATGACAAGCGGGCAGCGTGCCAACTGTGTAATACAAGGCCCGAACACACGTAGCATGTAAACAAACACTCCATGGCTGACTGTGGAACAACCTGCACTCCTCCTTTTTCTCTGTTGATATGTTGTTGTCTCTCCTGTGCTCTCTCGCATGCTGTCATCCCTTCTCGCTCCCTCTTTAAGTACTTCCTCCCAGCTCTTCATGGAAGTCTATTCAGCTGGAACCACTTCAACCCCATTACAATAGAAAAGGGAGGATCCAAACAGAGCTCTGTGACTCATCTCTTATTTGGTACACTGTGTTTATTTGTACCCTCTGCTCCCAACATAACATTTAGCACATTTGCCAAAACTTCAGAACATCATTTTCTGTGTGCTCCCTTATTGGTTGTACTCCTCTGATATTGTTGTGGTATTTAAAAAAGCACTTGCTGTCTTGCAGAGTATTAGAGAAAATAATGAAAGAGCACCTTTGGCCTGTATTTTTAATATAAGGATAAAGCCAGGGGCAACTGCCCCCTTAAAGCTAGCTAACCTAACAAAAGTAAAACTGTCAAATTCTGGCACTTGCCTCTGATGTTTTTTTTTGTGCTGGTTTGTGTAGAGGTTAAACAAAAATAGCAAATGTTCATTAGGCTTTTTTTAAGGCCTGGATGAAAACGTGCCAGCTGATTCTTCCTGTCAAATGCTAATGACATCTGGGTCTAGTTTCACTAAGAATTGTATTAGTCAAACTTAGTTACTTTGATTACATACTGTTTTGCACACATTATAGCCTGTGAGAAACATACTGCAGTAGATTATCAGTCCAGCTCTGTTCAGAGTAAAGTACTTAAAGCCTGTGACATGTAGGTGCTCTTCCACTGTATGAACTGTGGGCAGACACAAAGTGATGCCAAGATTTACAAGAACACTCCCCTAACACAGGACCATTCTGTTTTTAAGGCGAATAAAAACAGGTGGGTGCAGAAGACGTGCTCAGTGCATCACATACAAGTTTTGTTGGGGTTTTCAGAAAAATTTCATAGAATGGAGAAAATGTAAATTTTCCAGGTAAACCTATAAAACATTGTTGGATGAGGAATAAGTTTGCAACATGGTATTTCAGTACCATGTGCAGCTAATGTAGCTTTAAAAAAACAAAGATATAAAAAGAAACGGACTAAATGTGGCTGATGTGCTGTCTCCCTCAGGCAACTTTCACAATACCCTCTCAGTACATGTTGTAGCTCTGTTCTCCCCTGGTTACTAATTCATACCTTTGCTGAAATAGCTCTTGCGGATGACGTCCAGGTGCTTGGGCCTGTCCTCCATGGTGAAGTACCGCTGGTGGTGGATATCTGGTGTGCGGAGCAGCTCTCTGGGTCCTGCTGGCTTCACCTGCTCTGCCTTCAGGGCAATGGCTTGCTCTAGCAGGCCCAGGTTCCCTCGGGTCATGTCGAACATCTCTGACTCGTCCGTCACTGCCGAGCGCTGTGACAGGCTGTCTTCATCATCGTGCTCGTCATCTCCATCCACATCGTCAAAGTCTTTGTCCTCCGACTTATCGGATCGTACCTCGATAATGTCAGGAGAGGCTGAGGATGAAGCTTTGTGGATTTTGTAGTTCTCCCCTCTGGGAATGGGAAAGTAGTCCTCCAGTGGACTGGCCCTGTGGGAGCTGTAGCTTAAAGGAGGGCTGGCCTTATAGTTCTGAATTGAGCTAGCTTTAAGAGAGCTGTCTTGTGGACTGGCTCTGTTCTCAAAGGGACTTGCCCCGCATGAGTTGTAGTCCTCCAGAGGACTGGCCCTGTGGTCTTCAGCCTTGTGTGTTCCCTGAGCTGCTGCGGTGCTGGTGATGATGCGGATGGCAGTTGGCACATCAGAAATGGGCAAAACATCCCTGTGCTCCTCCTCATCTGCTGAAGTGCCCTGCCTCTGCTGCATTGGCACTACTATCTTTTCTTTTTCATTGTCTTTACCTATGAACTGTTCACACTGGTCCCTTTTAGTCAGATGCTGTGGGCTCATGTGGTTGCTCATATCTTCGTGCTCCCCTTGCTCATCCTCCACATCAGCTGCCTCCTGCTGCAGAGCAAATGACTCCTTCAGTGCTTGAACTCCATGTGCCACCTCCTCATCTTCCTCTTCTCCCTCGTTCGTGTCCTTCTCCTGCTCTTCCTTTACTTCTTCACCCTGTGTAATGGCCAATGTGACATCCTTCTTGGTCTCCATAGCAACAGTCTGCTGAATGGCCCCAGTTGGAGCATTGTTGTTGTTGACACAGCCCAGGTGGAGGAGAGAGTTGGCCACCTCCTCGGTGCTCTGTGAGGGAGAGTGACACTCCTCAGCTGCAGGTACCGCTGCTCTGAGCTCAGGCTCGATGATCACACACTCCTCCTCTATTGGAGTAAAGATGAAGAAGTCAGAACAGTGACACAGAGGAAAACATGAGTCACATAGTGACATCAGGCTGTTGTCAGCAATATCTTTATCTTCACTTGTATCACTTTTATGCCTGCTAAGTCTTTCACTGTGTATATTTATATATGTGACATAAAAAGAACCTACTGTTACAAAACTGTAGCCGTAAAGCAGTTTGTTGACAGAGAAAGACACTCACAAAGTCCTTGTGCTTCTAGTGGCCATGATTTCATCTTTTCTCTAAAGGCTATAATCTATCACAATCAGTGAGTCTCATGGACTAATGGACAAGAAGACAAGAAGTTCCTAATTTTGAAATATATACAAACAAAGAGTTTGGCAAATGATTATTGGTAAAGAGTGACATCTACTGTCTCTGATACCTGCTCTCTATTGGACTGGAGATCTGCTGATGCTGCTGCTCACTAGAGCCAGTGTTGGGGAGAAAAAGGAGAGTGGAAAAGTAGAGCTGTCACCGACCAGAAATGGGAGATGGAAGCATGTAAATATAATAATAACCACTGCAGCTAAAAAGAGTGTCTGACAAGCCCAGCTGTAAGTAAGCTATTAAGAATTGACTGTACACTGTGTTCATGTTTTGCTCCGAAACAATAAGTTCCATTGGAGCAACCTTTCAACGCCTCTCTCTGTCTCTCGCTAGCAAAGTTGACCCAGACAACAAAGTAAAGCTAGTTTTTGGCTATGGGTCCAAAACGGAACCCAACGTATTGGCCAGAGGTCCCTTTACTACGGTTCTGTTTTATATAAGTGAGGAATAGTTTTCTATACGAGATCGCTGCAAAAAGTCCAGCCTTACCTAATGTCCACCTACTGTTACTCATTTATATTAACATTTAAAAATCTAGTTGCTATTGGTATGGTGAGTAACCTTCAGTAATAGTAATAAATCACACAGCATAGTACAATCATGTAGTTGTAAAACAGCATAATAATATATTAAGTAATCCAAAGTATTCAGAATACGTTACTCAATGAGAGTAACGTAACGGAATACGTTACAAAATACATTTTGGGGCATGTATTCTGTAATCTGTAGTGGAATACATTTTAAAAGTAACTTTCCCAACACTGACTAGAGCCAACATAGCGATACAATTAAATATATCAGTTCTGCTAATGGAAATACCAGTCTTCCTTGATTATAGTAGTCCTGACTCAAATGAAGAAGCAGGTAGTGAGGAAGCTGAGTGGGGTCTAAATAAAAGACACTCCAGTGGGAATCGTACGATCAACCAATTTGGGAGTTTAACCCATCAAGCAATTACAGTCAGGTATCTTGGCCTTAATCTGCTTCAGTATTGAAGTACATGATGAATATGTGCTCCTTTGATGCTGTGGTTAATTTTCACTGTACCCCTCTTTGTTACCAACAAGCTATGTTTCATACCTTCATCAGCTGCAAAGTTCTCCTCCTTCTTATACGTCTCTTCCTCCTCTTTCTGTTGTGTGTTCTCCTCCCGACCGTTTGTCTGTCCGTCCTGTGTGAGTTCTGTCATTTCCTCTCTCTCCTCCTCCACACCTGTGTCTGTCTCCTCCACTTCCTCTTCTACCTTGGCTCCTTCTGTTTTCTCTCCATCGCCCTCAGCCTCACTGCTTGCGTCACTCTCTGCACTGAAACCTTCATCTAGGGCTAGTTTCAGGGGGTGGGACTTCCTCTTGGAGGCAGGCCGTTCTGTTTCCTGTTCTTGTTCCTGCTCTGCCTCTGCTTCGTCTAGACGGCGCTTTCTTGCTATTGGGCAACCCAGAATGCTTGTGATGGGGGAAAAGGAGAAGACAAGAAGAAAAGGGAGAGAACAAAATTAAGAAAATCAAGCTGGGTTATAAGTGAAACAACAACCTAACACGTCTAACAGAACCACAGCAGAAGGAGGCAGGGTTTTTTTCTGACATGAAACAGGATGGAGCTGCTTTTTCCAGTATGAATCAACACGCCTGAGGGGGGCGCCATGCTAGCTGACTCAGATATCACAACCAATCTCAGCCAATTGAGTGGAACGTTTAATGAACAACTCGTATGGAGAGGCGGGCGGGCGATGCAGCAGAGGGTGAAATCCAATAAACTCCTTCTTACGCTCACCTGGGAGACGCTGAGGGAGTCTGAGGAACGATCTATAAACAAAGTGCATCTCAAAATTGCCTGCTGAACAAATACACATGTAAACAGATAGCTAATATCTGCCCCTCAATAAAGACGAGTCACAAGCCAGTGAGCTGCCCCGAGTCTCCCAGGATCTCCCAGGGCGAACGACACAGACGATGAATGAAGGGATGGGGAATGAAGCTGGAATAACACCTGAAGAAATCACATTTCACCACTGCCCACTGAAAGGTTTATTACTTAGGTTTAGATTTAGATGCTCTGGGAGTCTGGTATGTGACATAATGAATGTGCTCTATTTGCAATCTGACTCAGTAAGTATCTTTAAAAGTCATTCACATTGTCTCCATCTGCGATTTAAATAACAAAGAATCGAAATGGTGCTGAGGAACCCAAGAAGCTGTGCAGTTTACCATTTGGTTTTTCTATTTTTTCTATTTCTATCTTTATTTTACAAATAATCAGAAGGAATTATAAGGATAGTAATGAGTGGGAGAACTAGATTCATTTTATGACTGGGAGATGTAAAAGCAGGAAATGTGGACATAAAGCAGAAAAACGTATCCTCAATCAGCTTCCCTCTAATCTGTGCTTTTTCTCTTGTCAAAAACACTTTTGTTGAACCTGATTTCTTCTGATCTGAATGGAAACAACTAACTCTCTGCTACATCCTTTTCCATTAGCACTGCAAAAGAGGACCATTTTGCTCATGACTTGACTTCAGTAACATCATACTATTAACACTACAAAACTAAAAGATGTAGCTTACCTCAGCTTAACAAACGTCTAGCCTGGCTGTGTCCAAAGATAAGTAATTAAGTTGATAAGAATCTTTAAAGCTCATTAATCAAGAAATCATTTGTTTGTCTGTAATGTGAATAGCACTGTTTTATGCCAGGAGATAGATTTTGGAATCTTGTTGTCACGGTGAGGACAAAAGTCTCCCAAGACCACCACTTTGAACTGTGGTTCCAAAGTGCTGTTTGGAAGAATTTGGGTGGATATAGCCATGGCTACATATAGTTAGAACCTGGCTATTTCACTCAATTCTGTTCTTTATGCTTTTTTAATAAATTTTTTTTTACATTTCATCTGTATTCTTTATGCTAAGCTAGAAATCCAGCTGCTGGCTTGAGCTTCATAATTAGCGCACAGATATAAAAGTAGCATTGATGTTCTCGTCTAACGCTCAGTATTACAGCGAGTAATGCCAAATAAAAGCACAAAGCAGATGATATGGGACAGAGAACAGAGAGGACAGACAAGACTGAGACAAAGGACAGAGAGACAGAGGGTGGGGTTTTAATCTGCCCTACCTTCTGTGTCGTGAGTATCTCCCACTGATATGGCCTGAGCCATTGCATCCAGGGGTGGGGCAGCTGGATGGGATGGATGGAGGTTAGAGATATGTTTAAGGCACGGGTGCATTTTAGTCCCTGTGCAGTAGCAATGATAAACACAGGCAGTAAATAAAAAAGAAAAGGTCAATTAAGACAAACAAAATAAAGTGAAGCACAGACATGCAATCTGAGCACGTGTCACACAAACGCACGTGTCCCCACTCTTCTACCAGACACACATAATGCATGAATGCAGGTGGTATCATGCAAGAGAAAACATAATATTCTCTGTCATACATCAACCCTGGCCTATATCCTGTTACTGTGAGAGATAAGGATCAGCCGAGGCCTGCTGTAATTTCCCCTGCTCTGCTCTCTTCACCAGTCATCATCATCAGTTCTTGCTCACTCTATTTTCTTTCTCTCTCTCTCTCTCCTTTGATTCAGGTTGCTATGACCCCTCAGGATGGCTCATTTCAATTCTCATTAACTTCCCCCAGCAATTGCCCTTTATTACTCCAATTATCCTTATTATTAATTTCACTTATTAAAAAATGCTGCATTTGCATTTTAAATCAGCCACTCTCTGGCCTCTTTTTTTTTTCTTCTTAATCCCAAAACCACAAGTATTTTTTTGGAGTGCTGAGTAGAGATCAATGCTCAGAGGTGAAGTGTGACAAAATGAGAGAGGATGAAAAAATCATTTGGAAGGAGGGCAAGGAAGGGCGATGACTGGCTTTTGTGGACCCTGAAAGCTGGTCCCTGAGTGGGAAACTATGGAGAGGAGCTAAGGGCGGGAGAAAAAACTAAATAATAGCCCTTCACAGTCCTCTCTTCTTGTGCTGCATCCTTTGATCAGACTGCAAAAAGATCGTACACCTTTTTCATTGGATGTACTGTATGTGTTCATAGCAGGAAACAGCAAAAGGCTGCAAGAAATCAATAGCAGCCTGTTGGAGGCACTGACCACGAACTGAGAAGTGCTGATAATGAGTAATAGGAAAAGAATAATATACAGCGTCATCTAAAGAGAGTGTATGAGTGCCAGGGTGGGGGAGATACGAGGTGAGGGTTTGGCGGGATATATAAATGAACTTTATGAAAGGGATTTGCACAAAGATGAAGGTGTTTCCTTACCTCAGCTCTTGTCCTACAAGCTCAATAGGAACTGAAAGGGGGGGGGGGAACAAAGGTGAACAACTGCTCAGAACGCTGCGCTGCTAAAAGAAACTCAGATCAATAAATCACAAATGCATATGAATCCCAGAAGGATTCCTCATAGAGGCTTAGACACACACACATTCCGAAAAATCCTAAAACACACCTACATGCTCCTGGGTTCACACATACACATCTACATGTAAAACAAACAAGAGTAAAGCAAACATGCTGCATAAAAAAAGCACGCACACACAAACAGAAAGGCTAAATCAGCCAAACTGCACAACACCGTTCAGAAAAAGTGACAGTTATATGCAGACTTCAGCAATAAAACATGATTAATTGTTACACTTTAGTTACCATAATTGGGGAAAAGAAATTAAAAGGAAAACTGCCTTCATCAGGAGAAAACAGCACTTCATTCAGGGCCAACTTATAGTAATTGCCTTCAAAACATAAATCACGCTCTGCTCCCATAGAGCACGCGCACACTTGCCGGCTGTGGGCATCGATTGGGAGTTGAGCGATAGAATGAGTTTTTGGAGAAATATCCTATTTTCATTTAAAGCCAAAATGAAAAAACAATAGGATCCTGGAGAATTCAGTTTGGCCTCCAATATCACATGCATTAATCACATGTCAGAAATAGCCTGGGTATCAAGATACACTAAGAGCACTAAGACACATGCACACATGCATACACACACATGTTTTTTTGTTTGTGTGTGTGTGTGTGTGTGTGTGTGTGTGTGTGTGTGTGTGTGTGTGTGTGTGTGCGCGCATGCAACATCGTAGTTTCTCAGTCTTTCATCATGCAGTTGGAATGACTGGACGCCTTCTGAACGCCCTGTGAACTGTTGCTTTGCTGTCTTGTTTCTAAACATCAAACACACATGCAAATGCAAACACACCAAGGAACTCACACATATCAATATGGATATTTACACATTCATTCAAGTGCACATTAAATTTACATGTGTTTGTACACATAAACACACAGCCATACGTACACGTGGACTAAAAAAATATGGAGTAGCAAGGGCTGTGGTTTTTGAGATATTCTAGGAGTTATGACTCAAAAGTAATGCATCGATATTACTGATCTGTTCAGTGGGCATTAGCACGTACACATAAAGCCACAAGGTTTCCTTTCATTCGTTTGTGCCCTTAGAGAGAAGGGTCATACATTGGGTATGAGGGCTCAACTTGAATGGTTTATAATGAGGATGAAAATGATTAGAATCGTGCTCTGGTCTTATCAGATGTCGACATAATTGAACACCTATGGTAGGATTTGGAGCAATGTGTTAAGACAGCCCTCTCCAACACCGTTATTACAGCACCAAATATGTTTTGGGAGAACGGTGTTCATTCTTAAAGAAGAGTTGCAGAGACTTGAGGAATCAGTAGCCACATACATGTACAGATTTACTTAGAGGAGCAAATTAGCCTTTGCTAATATTGGGGCAGACATTTCCACATGTTACGTGTTACATCCAATACTACAGAGAAGCTCTGATGTTGGAGAGCAGCGTGTGTACATACTGCTGAGTAAAGACACGCAGAGACCTTTTTTTATTCACCGTCTTTGTCACTCATGTTTATGTGTACAGACAAACATACATTCTGAGTCCACGAACCCACACGCTTGTCAAAAAGCAGAAGAGATGCTTGGCTGTGAAGGAGTGTTTGTAAATGTAACTGTTGCAGACTGGGCCTGAGTGACCGACACTCACCTCTGATTCCCTTGGACCGAGTGCGAGTTCGCTTATCGTCACCCTCTACGCTCATCTGTGAAGAAAAGGAGAAAGCACGAGCAGAGAGAGCAAAGAAGAGGAGAAGGAGAGGGGGAAAGAAACCATCAGAGGTAATTTCTCAATTCTCTCACTATTTTCCACCACACATCTACAGCTAATTGCACTTGTCTTCCTTCAAAACAACGACTATAGTAACCCACGCTCAGGAAGTTCCCATTAAAACACACCAAAGGTAGCTCTGACACAAAGAGATGATCATATCTTTAATTCTCCTTTGCTCGCCCAACCTCACTCACTTAGTATACTTTAAAAACCTTATAAACCACTAGAGCCAACATCAGTCTCGTTTAGGCTACTATAAGGGCAGCATGGTGTAGAAAGAAAAAACAAACTTGGTTGTTCAAGCTACTTTTTAGCTCCCTCCCCACCCTCACCCCTCACACACCTCTTATCACTCCCCCTGTAATTTCCTGCATCTGAGTGGTGCTCATGATTGTAGTCTGTAGAGAGGCAACAGGCGGTGAACGCAGAGGGGCCATGGCCCCTGTAAGCAAAGGGACTGACAATCATAACTATGCTGAATATAATAATAAAGCAAAAACACACAGGCAGCCAGAAAGCCACTGTAATAACCCTTTTAAGAAGAGGACTTGTGTGTGTGTGTGTGTGTGTGTGTGTGTGTGTGTGTGTGTGTGTGTGTGTGTGTGTGTGTGTGTGTGTGTGTGTGTGTGTGTGTGTGCTGGGTCTGCCACTAACTCCTGGCTCAGCTTTTAAGGCACAAAGGAGCAGGTGTTAACCCTGCTACCTCACACACACACACTGACCACACCTCCTCAGCATTACCTCTCCACACTGAACACTGCTCCCAATGCACTCTAAAGCTATCAGATGCTTTTTAGACACAATGGAGCCATTAGCTTTGATTACTGGACTCTGGGTAGATTTTTTTTTTTTTTAATCGCAGGTCTACCCCTTTTTCTGTCTCACTCTTCCTCCATCCTATGCTCGTCTACCACCCTTTTATCCCCCCGGTTGCCTGTACTCCCCTCTTCATGCCCAGCCACTTAGCTGCTTTGTTGCTTCTCTATAGTCAAGTTGGCAGAGCCACAGTGGGATTCAAACACGGGGTCCCTGTTTCTTGTAGTCTTTTTCTCCTCCTCTCTCTATTTGGCAATGTCCCTTTCCTGCTAAAAGACTACTTATGAAAAGAAGGAGGGAAAGAGGGATGAGAGGAGGATGAAACACGCTGTTGTTGTTTTTGTTAAGGGCTTTTCTTTCCCCCTGTCTCCCGAAGAGGGTGCACTTCATTCATTAATGTTTAGTGTTTGGCCGGAGGTACAGGTGCAGGCACAGGCCCCTCCCTTCCTCTGCGAAAATCCACTGCCTTGCCTTGCCCTATGCTCCTCTCTCTCTCTCTCCCTCTCGCTCCCTCACACACACACATGCACGCACACACACACACACAGACTGTCTCTTGCCACTCTGGCTTCAGCTCTTTTGATCAAGCGCTTAGTGTAGAAGTCATGCAACAAGCACCAGCTTTGTGCCCTGCCTGAAGGGAGCAGTTGACTCCTTCTGTGCTCCACTCTCAGTGCTGTGTGGGAAGAGGAGCGGATGAGTGTGCAGTAATGACTTCTCGGTCATGTGTGTATGCTCTTTTAGCCTACACAAGTGCGTGCCTGCCTGCATATAGCTCAAATCCATTTCCTTACACTCAATTGTCTGCACTTGTTAGAATGGAAGCGCAGACATGGAATATAAGAAATAGATTTGCAAGCTTCCTGTACTTCATGTGCATGTTTCGGAGTTGTTGTTTTGGGGGGGTTTTCCTCCTTCTCATTCTGTTTCAAAGAGAATACTGTTCATCTAACCCCACTAGATTTAGAAAAAATGTGGAATGGCTTGTCTAATTTGAAATATTAAGCACAAATTAATATTATCAATAGCAATGAATGTCATATATTAAAACAACTAAACAGCTAAACAGCATGTGCTGAGAAAATGCAATAACCAGGTGAGCCCTCAAGCCTAAACATTAAAAACTTTAGCTCAGTATTTTAAATAAAAAAGTAAAAGTAATAGATAAGTGAATCTGAAAATGAATGTAAATATTAGGTAGAAGTAATGGCTAAAGAGATAAAACAGCTAAAAGTTAAGACATATAGTACGATACCTCAAAGAGAAAAGTGGTGGAGCAGAAATATATTTTGCTCATAATAACCAGCTTGTATACTTGTATGAACACAACTTTTTCTTGTTGGTATTTTAGATTTTATTACTGATACAGCATATAACCTTGTAATATTAACACCCATACCTATAATTTAATTAAATGGCTTTCCCAAAGCCCCAACTGTCAAACTAAAATAGTTTATTTATCCACACCCAAGTTTGCTAACATACATGACAAGAAATTGATTTGGCTTGAAAATTGACTGAAAAGATTAATCAGTCATCAAAACAGCTGCAGACTCCTTTTCCTTTGAACAACAAGGCTAATTGAAAAATCAATTCCTCGTTTCAGCTCTTATTGCTACTTTTACTTAACCAATATGATATGATTACTTTTTCTACCGGTGAAGCAGAGTGGCCAGACAGTTTGCAAGGCAGCAATTTGGAGAAAAAATAGAAGACATGAAACACAAAAAGAGCTTTCTAATAAATGTTTAACCTCTAAATCAATTTAGATTTTCACAGTTACAAAAGGTAAAGTTATATTTAAATGTGATTAAGAGATTTAGTAGATGCATCAAAGAATCAAAGGCTAACATATGAAAACAGATCTATGTGATCTATGTTTTATGTGACTGGGTTTTATTGGAAAGGAAAGAAGATGTCTGGGAAGATGCGATACAGAATATGTGCATATGAGACTGAACTACACATTCCTCCTTCATGAAAAGATGATATACTATTCTCTTACCCCTGTAGTTCTCCCCCCTCTTTCCTTTCCCTCCTCCCTATATTGATAGGCATTGGATGAATCAAAACCTGGACTGAAAAGGGCTCCCATTGCTTTCATGTTTGTGTAACCATAGCTACGCACATTTAAATAGGTAAGCACATCTGAGCTCTCCCCTCTTTCCTGTCCTTTTTCTCAATTCCAGCTCATTAAATTTGTATGAACACAAAGTCACTGCAAATGAATCCAGATGCAGCCAGGCAAGCATTCACCTGATTTTTATAATCATTTTCAAAAGGTCCTTTTTAAAGGTATGTTCAAAACTTGTCCTTTACCTTGCTTTCTTTTAATTAGACTCCTTGAACATTGCACCTATGTAGGTGGACCTACACAGTACCAGTAATGTCTTATGCACAACAGAGAAAGGCAGAGAATGAAAAAGAAGGAGATAGTGTGTCAGGCTGTGAGTGTGCGGCAATATGCGCGTGTGCGATGTGGGGTTTAACTAGTATGAAATGATGAAATGTGGCAGCAGAAGAAGGAGAAAAGAAGAGGTGGAGGAAGAGGAGGAGGAAGGCTCTTCCCTACAGGCTGTGTTATACATTATCAATTATGTCCTTCTTTGTGTGCAGGAGGACCTCAGCTCAGCTCTGCATTCTGACAGCTCTATGTAAATGGCTGGCTGGGGGCAATGACTTCAGAGAGAAGGTCATCCTCTGTCCCCTGGTGCACATAAATGACTCTTTTATTCATTTTCAGGTTTACAAGAGTAGATGAGGAAAGGAGGGGGTTAAGGTGGGGGGTTGCGACACAGGGAGAGGAGTTGGAGAAAAGCATTTGCAACTGACAGAGAAGACTGACATCTCCAAAAATCACCTGAAGCTGCCAATTAGAGGCGGGCCTACAGTTCCCTCTGCATGGCCTCCATGTTGGACCATCGCACGTCGAGCCCCTTGACAACTCCACTTTAATGATTCAGGGAGGAAGGAGCACGCGAGAAGACTGAGCATGTCTGACTGCATAATGGGTCAGCTGCTGTCAAAGGTTTGCAATTTACAGTGTGAGTCATCCTCGAATGATTTCAAGGTTTGTAACTAAACATCTTTTCGGTGCTAATGCTCAGTCTGTTTCATCTATCTCTACTGCAAGTCAAAAAAGACAATAAGAAGGTATCATAAGTGGCAGAGGCCTCTTCACGTGATGTAGTGTTTGAAAGCAGCACATCTCTCTTCTCCTCCTCTCTGTCACTCCTTCAGTAGCAGAAATCAAACCAAATCAATAAAAGTCATCACTTTAGATGAACCCTAGCCATCAGGGGGGAAGCAAAACTACTTTTACTGGGCCCAGGGGGAAACAACCCCCGCTCCTCTCTCCTTCAAACTCTCTTCCATCTCGTTCCATCTAATTGTCGCTCTCATTTGCAGTGCAAAGAAAAAACTAAAAGTTGGTCTTAATGATGAAAGTAGAATTCTTAGAATTATGACATTTTCTAGGTATTTCCCCTCAAAGACTAAAACCCAGTTAAGGTAAAAATTATTTCAAAAGCATCTTTTTCAAAAGAGCTTCCAAAGCAGAAAATTACTAGAAGCACAAAAAGGGGCTTTAAAGAGACTCGGGAGTTTTTCAAAAGGACAAAACGGCAGCAAGACAAAGTGCTGAGCAGCAGGAGCACCTGGGGTCAAAGCAAATGCAATATCAGTGACTAATGTCCCCTATAACTGATAACATGATCTTATTGAAGGCTTGTGTCAGCATTTCATAAGAAGAACATTATGCCAACAGTCAAACATGGTGGTGGTAGTATGATGCTGTGAGGCTGTTTTGCTGATTCAGAACCGCTGTGATTTACCATAATTGATAGAACCATGAATTCTGCTCTCTACCAGAAAATTCTAAAGTCTGCCCTGAAGCTCAAGTACACCTGACTTATGCAGTAGAGCAACAATCCAAAATACACAGCAAGTCCACCTCTGAAAGGTTAAGAGGTGGTCAAGTCAAGGTCTGGCCTTAAATCCAATTGAGATGCCTTGGCATCAAAGAAGAGCACTCCAAAATTTCTCCGCAGTGGAGTGAAAGACAATTGCCAGTTAGCGCAGATGCTTGAGTGCAGTTTTTGCTGTCAAGGGTGGCCCAACCAGTTATTAGGTTTAGGGGGCAATCGCTTTTCCATACAGCACCAGGAAGGTTTGGATAGCTTTCTTCCATTAATAAATGAAATCGGGATATAAAAACTGCGATTTGAATAAGAAATCGGGAAGGGGGCTCTGTGCAAAATAAGCAATTAATAGCAACAGTTTTGCTTCACGTGTGGGTCTGTGCTTTTCAGTCACAAAGATAGATGCTGCTTTCAAACCAGGCTTTCTAGCTAATAACTTCAACCTCTCGTCCAAATTCATTTACCTCTGGCTCCAGGAAACTACGACAGCAGGTCCAAAACCCATCAGTGATGTCACAGTGGCTATCAGTTTCAAAATGTAAACGTTTTAGTCCCTTCCTTGTTCAGAGTTGCTTTGAGAATGGGAGTCCTTGCCGGAATTTATTTGGGCTGTGTCTGAAAATCTCAGAGAGGACTGTCAGACTGTTGTTTTCACAATGGAGAAACCTCCTTGAAAGGATGGCAAAGCAGGTCAGAAGTTTTAGACACGGCAGAGCAGGTTAAAGAGAAGAAAAGAGGTGTTGGTGGAAGGGAGCATTTTTCTCCTCTGCTGATAAGGCAGAATATCATGCATTTAAAAAAAGTATGAGCAGCTCAAGGACATCCTTTTGAGTTTCTTTTTTTATTGTGTTTCAATAGGAAAAAAAACCCTGTGAAGTGAACTCAGCAGTAGCAGGAAAACGCTGAGCTGTGCCACGCTGAGCTTAACTAAGCTGAGTGGGGCCGAGGCAAAAGATGGGCAGGGCCAAGCGGGAGATTTGATGTGCTGTTTGATTCACGTTTTTTCTGTCCTGCATGGCTGTCTAAAATACCCTGCACCCTAAGACACACACACACACATACATATACACAGCCTGCTTTATTGCCCTCTGCTCCATCTGCCTCCACCCTTTTTGACTTTCCCCTGCTGAGTTGGGGATTGGAGGGAAATGCTCAGGAAGCAGAATCAGATTGGAAAGGGGTGTGGTGGCGAGTGATGAAGCGGGTGGGGATGTACAAGGGGGCTGTGTTGTCACTCACCATGATTGGTCGACGGCTCTGCAGTCTCTGGGAGGCCTGACAGCGGCTGCTGGTCCTCTCGCCTCGTGTCCACCGCTGGTTCACCAGCTCACCCCGAAACTCATTTTCTGTTGGTAGAAAAGGAAGAAACAAGAGCAAGAGGTGGGGCAAGAGAAAGGGATGGGTTAGGAGAGGGGACAGATTTGGGAGAAAGAAAAAGAAGGGAAAAAGAGAGAGAGTTGTCATGTGAAATCATCAGCGCCAGTAGATGGGCAGTGTGTGGTTAGAGGAAGAGAGAAGAGGGTGGGGGTTTTACTTTGAGGGAATGCTGGGGCACTCAAGCGTGCTGCAGACGATCCTTTATTAACTAAAAGACAAGTATGTATGCATCTCGTGGGCGCACGCGCACACACACACACACACACACACACACACACACACACACACACACACACACACACACACACAGAGGCACAGTTAAGTGCCCCAGCTGGGATCCCTGTCAGTCTACTATTAGAATCAATCAAATTTGTGCATTTTTATCAAGTTTTTCAGGGAGCGTATATATGAAGAAACGGGGTGGTGGTAGTGGTGATGGTGGTGGTGCTGGGGAGCAATGTCAGGGGAGAGAGGTTGAAGAATGGCTAGCATATAATGAATCGCACATAAATCAAACTGCTCTTCTTCCTCCCCCCCTCACTCTTTTTTCATCAAGGTAATAGCTCTTCAGTTTATCTTTGTGATGACGGCCTGAGACAAACACAGTATTACAAATCCCTTTGTGCTCATAGTGATGCCAGTGCAGGTGTTAAATACAAAACAGAGACGTAGTTTCAAGATCAGGTGGGGAAATAAAGTGTAGATTTTTCTTTTTTCTGGGAGTGCTCAAGGCTGAACTTTGCAACTCGTGTCGCTTCAGCTCTGTCTCTTTCTCCCACTCGGTTTTCAAGCACTGCTGAGCTGGTACAGTGAAATCTGATCCTTTTTGAGATACACACATAACTACTATATATATATATATATACTTAAGTATATACATATATATATATATAGTAATATACACATATATATATATATATATATATATATATATATATATATATATATATACTATATATATATATATATATATATATATATAACCTTTAGCTTTCACCTTGGTTACACAGAACACTCTGAAAGAGAAAGCGTCCTTCAGCTTAGACTGACTGTATGACCAGGCATTTGGGCCACTCTGTTGAAAATGTAAATGGAAGCTGCAGTGGTGCTTGAGAGCAATCATGCCCAGAACTCAGAATTTGTGGTGGGAATTCAAGATAGAATGTTTTTAAATAACTAATGCAGCTCTTACAAATAACCTCCAGCAGTCTTCTGAGGCAACAAAACCTAAAGCTCTCTGAACAAATCCTCGGCCTTTATTGACTGCATCCCTACCTTTTCATTTCTCTTAAGTTTTTTTATTCTTTATTTCCATGCTTGACTGTCCTGTGCGTGAACCCGTGAGTGAGAGTGGCGCACTAAAAGCAGTGAGAGCAATGGTGGACGAGACAACAAAAGGCTGTGTGTCCGCATCCAAGGGGTCCTGAAGCAGACCCCTTGAACACCCCCTCCCCTTTCCCAACACACACACACCCTGACACACCAAAGCTCAGCCATTTACAAAATGCTTGTTTATCAACTTTCACCACCACCCCACCCCAGAGTGAAAAAGTGATTACAGCAGCAATACTTTAGGTCTGCATCTCTATCTCTGTCTCAGCTATCTCCACACAAACACATACACACACAAGTAGGCAAACTCCCATGCCTATTTTGCTTCCTCTCTGGTCTTTCTCCTTCCTTTTAAAGTGAAGTGAAGTGAGCATCCATCCTGTATTGTTAGTTTTGGGGCCAAGGAGCTGAGAGCCCTTCCTAAATGCCAAACATATAACAGCACTCTATTAGGACACATAGCCTGGGGCCGTGTGTCAGCAGCCCCCCGTTCACTCTGCTTAGTCCTGACCTCGTGCTGCACACACACACACACACACACACACACACACACACAGAGAGAGAAAATACAGCTGGAACCAAAGCTGAAGTGATTCATCACAGAAAGAGGTGTCAGAATTAACCCTTCTTTGGCATCTTGTGTTAAATTTAGAACAAAAAAAAGGAAATTAGAAAACTAATTTGAACCTCGCATGCTCAGGATCTGCTCTCTCTGATTCTTTGATCACATGCTGCTCTTTCTCCACCTAAAAGACTCACAGCTCATTATTTTACAGCAAAAGTTGGAGGAGTATGAGACAATTAGCCATTCACCGGGGACGTTTGGTTAATCAGAAGTGAGACAGTAGGTGGGAGTGAATGCAAAATGAATGGGTTTTTAGCTTGGGTTTTTTTGTTATTGAGGGGCAGATTTGCCAGTTATCTGCACAGAAAGAAAATAAATGATAAGAATCAATACCTGATCCAAAAAAGAAAACCTTTTACCTGAAAACAAAGTTTAGGCTGAAGTAATACCATTACAGGACTACGGCTTACTGTACTGGGACAATAGAGCAAAGAGGCCTAAATCCATAGTTAGATTAAATACGAGGGTGAACTGTCTGTAACAGCATTAGTGTGTGTACAGCGCTGGGGCCAGCTGTACACCCCTGGCCCCCTGTTAAGCAGGATTTAGAGACAACTTAGTGTGATTACAGCGAGCTGAGCAGACGGGAGCGAGAAATCAAAAGTTGTGCACCGGCGGGGTGGTTTCATGTTACTCTGTTGGTTTCTTTGTGTCAAAGCACAAAAGAAAGGAGAGTTTCCAGATTATGAGGCAGGTGTGAAAAGCAAATTTGTGATTTAAAGATCCTAGCTTGAAGGGCAAATTAAACAGGAAAGGTGACTAAAAGAGGGGCAGCTTGCAAGATGCTACTATCAGTTTAGTGATGGGGATTGGATGGAAAGGCAACAGCACCATGGCAACCAGCTTTTAGGAGGGGGGAGCTCCCCTGAGGGTCACCTTGACCTCTGAGAAAATGACACAAACCGCTGCTTCTAAGACTAAACTGAGCCGCACACCTGAAAATCTGTACCTCTCCGTTTTCCAAACACTTCTCCAAGTTGCGTTCCTCTCTCGAAGAATCTGTGCACTTTTGTCTTGCTTTTTTAATTAATTTTCACTTTTCTTTTTTATTTATTTCCCATTTCAATGCAGGCATGAAATTCATTATTTCCAGCCTTTCAGTTGAAATGCTTCCTCTCTACTGAAAGCCAGGGCCAACCCTGACCTTTGCTTGTATGGCTTAGATTTCTGATAGGCTTTGAATGACGAGGGTGCAATTTGGCCCCAGCTGCTCCTCCAGTGCGTTTATTGCGCTCCCTCCTCCGGCACCTGCTGTCCTCACCATCGCCTATTCAACCCTTCATAAATAGCGAGGTTTCCTCCTATCACAGTAACTACAAACACACACACACACACACACACACACACACAGGAGCAGGTCATATCAGAGGCTGCTACACGCAGCTCTATACGCTGCTGTAGCAGCATAAGGCACCAATAACCTAATTCGGTAATCCCCCTCCAAAACTAGGCTACATTTCACTGGAAACGTAAACAGAAGAAAAACAATAGGTGTTTTATCTTTTCTGCCTAGGATGCGTTACATGTGTGGCTCGGTATTTATTCTACATTAAGCCAAACAATAGGCCTGCGGATGCTTTTTCCATGCATTTAAATGAGATTTAACCAACTCCAGTGGAAGATTGTAAAAACTATTTTAAAGCCGCAGATATTTAAAAGCAGCGGAGACATTCTGCCGTTTAAAGTCCGCGTTTCCAACGGCGAAAACCAGGAAGCAAAGTAACGCCGAAAGCTTTCCTGACGGGCAGCTCAAGTTTCTCCCACTCTCTTCTGAGGTTACTACTGCTACAGTGGAGTGGGGAAAAACTTAAAGAGCGGGTGACATAACACTCTGTGTATCACCATCATCGGCAGCCCCATCTCTTTCCTCCATCTTAGGACGCGGGTGCTTTGACAAGCCGCGAGGCGCACACATCACGCGGCCATCTAAGCAAGGCAAGAAGGTGGGGTGAGCAAGAGAAGGGAGTGGGGGGTGTGAGGGATAAAAAACAAGAAAAAAACAACAACAGCACAGACGCACGGGCTCGCTTTCTGCACCGTGCCACAGTCCGAAAAGATCCAGTGAAACGTGCCACTCGAGGCTCCCCTCCCCGGCGTCTATTTTCAGTGCGCTTCTGAGGACTTTTTTTTTCATCTGCGCACTACTAAAGGCGGCTGACATTTGAAGAGAGCATCTCTGTTTTTTGCTGCAGAGGATCAAATGGTCAACCCCTCCCTCCATCCTTCCCTTTGCCTTTCTCTCTTTCTCGCAATCACACTCACTCCATCCATCCATCTGTCCACACACAAACACACGCAGGACTCCTGCTGCTCTACCTTTCTAATAATACAAACTCTGCACACATATCTCAATTTACTAGAAAGGGTGGGACGTGGTACAGTAAACGAGCAAATTTATTCCTGGAGACAGGAAGGTGAAACTAGAGGACGGAGCAGAGGATGGAGCATCGTACTGAGTGTGTCTTCTTCAAGCCCCACACTCTGATGATGAACTATTCCACACGGGCAGAGTGGCAGAGAAGTGCACGCATCAACTGAGGTTCCGAGAAAGCGCCATAATTGGTTTATTCCCACTTATTACACGGCGCCGGTGTAAACACACGCAGCATGGAAGGGGCTAAAATATAGCTTCATCTCCATCCTGAGCGGAAAATACTAATAGCAGCTGACAACGTAAATAAATGGAAAAAAGAAGAAAAAAATCAGGTCAAACTGTGGGGAGATCGCAGCTGTGGGTAAGTTTTAATCCACACCGGGGAATTAGGAAATATAAAAATGTGACATCAACACTAAACCGGTGCTAAATCGCGCTGTGGGGGGATGCTTTTAAATATCACACAGTCAAAGTCACGCACAAAGGCTGGGTAATTCCAGATGAATCATCACAGATCTAAACACTCAAAACATTTCTGATTACCTGTATCCGATAATATTTCCTCTGTGGTTTCGGCGCCGCGTTCTCGCTCTCTTTTTAGAGTTGCAGGCCAAGTAGTTTTCTTTAAAGAGGCACGATATCCCGAGTAAAAGCTCTCTGTGTTTGTTTTTTTCTTGTAAAAAGCAATCGTCTATCCCGTTCTAAACGTCCAGATGTGATAAATAAGAAGAGCGAGCTGAAGGTTGCACCGGCCTCTCTTGCGCAGCGCATCGGCGCACGGCTCCGTATCCGGGCGTTAAGATGTTACTTGTTTGTAAGCAAAAAACATGGCTTCATTTGCCTTTGTCAGCGAGGAGGGGAGAAAAAACGTAATATTGACTTACCTTTCCCTCATGAGCCATTGTACCACCCCCTCCCTCCACCCTTCCCTTCCTCCCTCCATCCATCCCATCCCCTCTCAACTCCCCACCCGCCCCTTTCAACTCCTCCCTCCGCCCTTTGCCATGACATCACGGAAGCTGTAGTAAAACCTCCAGCATCAGATGGGCAGGGCTTGAAGTCCCCTCTTACTACACACTAACTCAATGGGCATATGTGCACACACACACACACACACACACACACACACACACACACACACACACACACACACACACACCCCTCCCTGACTTTCGTCCTTTCTCTCTCCTAAGCATGTCTCAAGCCAGCGAAACGTACAACTTTAAACCAGATTTGACTCTAACTGCGCGCCATTTCCCACATATGAAAATAAAGTTTCCATTTCCCCAAACATCCCATAAACACCATTATCAGCGTGTAATCGTTGGTGAAGCATCTCTACGCCTCTGGGCTCCAACACAATATTAGACACCAGAATTAGCTCATGTTTTATACATTTCACCCGCTGACAAGTTCTTGATGTCCCCCAAAAGCATTACTGTAATCCTTCACCACCCCCAACGCACCCCGGAAAGTGGTACCGTCCAATAATTCATTCAGGGGGACTTTTTTTTTTTTTTTTTTTTTTTAGTCGAGGACCGTGAATTGATGTAGTAGCAGAGTCTGGATATGCGCGCAGCGCTGACAGCATCTGATAACTCC